>NC_140592.1:760293873-760468873 GCF_964204655.1 Triturus cristatus | reverse complement strand
CACTGAAAACTTTTCAACCTTGGCTAGGATTTCTCATAGGTGAAGAAAATTCCCTCTCTTCAATTCTACAGTTGTAAAAAGAACATAAGACACAATAGAGGCACCTTTCTTTCTGATGTGGAAGGCTGATATGTATAATGGGTACCAGAACAGTACAGGAACCCACTTCACTCTACAGTGAATGAGTGCAAAAAATCCTTCAGACATTATTCTGGGACAGGAGAAAAAACATAACTTTGAAGGTAAAAAAAGGTAAGGATTTAGGTTTTTCTTACAGGAACAGAAAATGATAATTATCTTTGAGCACCAATAGCATGCATTTCTTGGGTATTCACCATATTGTTGTTGTTAAAATGCCAGCCAGCACAAATCTCAATCACATATTTTTAGAACTGGGCAGACGAGCAAAGAATTAAAAAAATATTTGAAAACATTGTAAGGGAACGCTTCATTTACACCTCCACTCTTGAGTGCATACTTGTGAGACAGAGAAGTGGTAAACAAAGAAAATGAGGAAGGTTTGCAATTAAAGATACATCACCTGAAAAATCCCAAATAATCTTTGCTTGCTCTTTCTTTAAATCGGTTGCAGCATTAAGTGGAGGATGTATAGAGCTAAGTCACACAGCTATTCTGAAGTCACATTTTCTAGAATGTCAGTAGGGCTTTACACTATGAATTCATTAAGTTAATATAAAACTGGCTCTGGTATATGAATGGCCCTGCAATTTATGAACAGCAATGTCCAAGGTTTGGATTGTTGGTTTGCTTTACTGATAGTTTCATTTGCAGTGAAATTGGAAACACTGAATTTTATCCATGAGCCATCTAAATTGCTCTTCAATCCAACAAACATGCTTCTGCATCTGAAAAAATATTACAATGTTCCACATGATTTACCAGCGAGGGAATGTGCACCTCACCTGTTCAAGCATGTCCTTTGGAAGGTCCTCTTGTTCATCCATTGTTAAGATTGCACGTTTAATTTCGTCATTGGACAATTTGAGTCTGGAATGAAAATTAAAATTCACTTATTACTTGAGAAGAAAGTGTATCTATGTCCCACTAATGCCCATTTCCACTGCCTGTGCTGTTAGGCAATAACAAAAGAAGGCTGTTAATTGAACCAACATCAAACTCGGAATCCTTATGTGCAAACATTGAATCCATTCAATGGCTTTAGAATACTTGGAGCAATGCTTAATGGAAATCTCCCAAAGACGATGAAATGCTGTACATGTCTCCATGAGAATTTAACTTGTTAAGACAGGAAGACTGGAAATGGACAGCTTTGAATTCTCCAACAATCACTGACACAGTCATTTTGTTTTGAGTTTGGAGGTGGACGAATGCCGGGGGAGGGTGTGAGGTGGTGAAGATGGCTGTAGATCAGAGGTGGTGGCGGTGGTGAAAGACAGAGGTGATATGAATGAGTTGTGTTAAGGGTGTAGCTTCAAACATTATCCATAAGTGAACACCGTTCACCTGTATCATGTACCAGAGTTTAATTCCACTGCATTTTTAAAGTTACAACTATTCAGACATTAATATTAACTTGGATTAATAACTGTTTCATACTTAGAATGCAACTTTAATTTAATAAATACCACTTAGCATGATTCAATGGAATGGATGGAAGGTTAACCATACGGTAAGCTACATTGATTTTGTAGAGGACTACATTGGAGGTGCGCTCCATAAAATGAAAGGTCCTTCACTAAATGATTTGCATGGATAAAGAAATTAAAAACCTCTCTCTCTCTCACACACACGAGTGCACACACTTTGTCAAACCATACAAAACAAAAGATCCTTATATAATGTGCTATAATATTATTATTAATAATAGATTGGGTGAAAGAGCTCAATTACGCCATTTTGAACTCTGTTCATTGCATAATCGAAAGTGCAAACGTCTTGAGCACATTGCAACAGTATACACTATGTACATTAGTGATAGAATTAATGTTCTAGAAAAAAAAAACAGAATTCATTATCGATCACAACTCAGTCTCCATTAGATGGATACGCTAAAACGATTGCCAACAATAACATTTACACCACAATGATGGCTGCTAGGCCCAGAGACTACAGACGCACATTGAGAACATTAAACAGAGTGTATATAAAACACCTTGGCACAACAGTAGAAATCCTTTTTTATCTTTTAACAAACAAACATCTATTTCTACTTGTGTTAAATGTGCTTTTACGGATCTACCAAGCAAATGAGGGAAGTTGGGGTTGTACAATTCAGAAGTCTTCTTTCTTTGGTTCTGATTTGTAAAGACGCTTATGAAAGTACTCTTGACAGATTCCTGCAATCCCACCCGTTCACATCTACTCTTGAAAGAACACATTGGAAAGTGGGCCTTTAGAGTCAAAATAGGACCTGATTTTTCCTCGCTCCTAACACTGGAGGCAAAATACTCATGTTCAAAATCCTGTTTGGTAATCAGAGAAAACCTATAATAAGTAAGCTGTTTGACTGCCTGACCAGAAATAAACAGTATCAGGTCAAAACCTTTCCCATGCTGCACATCATATACTTTGATTGCTTAGATTGCAGGGTCCCTCTACACCCTTGAAAATGCATTGATATCAGGAAAAGAGTTCATCTACATAGTGACTTCTATAGTCTTCTTCCATTGCTAGTATGTTGTGAACAGCGTAATGTGGGTAATATGAAGAATATGATCTTAATAAGCAAAACAATGTGTCTGTACTCCACAAAAGGATGGGGGTGGATGCTGAGGATTTATAATACGGACAAAATCACATGAATGAGTACTTCTCTTACCCTTACAAGTGGCTCTTTTTTATCAAAGGATGAAAAGATTGGAAATTAGAAAATAAGGCAATCCATGTTAATGTCTTACAAAACAGAGTCTTGGTGAAATGGGCATAGATACCTTTTTGAAAGGCAACTCTTTCAAAAGAATACTATTTTGAGATATAGAAGCAATCCAATAAGCATTGAGAGTCTGTTGGTCTGGGGCATCTTCCAAGTAGAGAGCATCGTATAGGAGGCTGTTGGTGCATTCCAAATAAGATTTCAGAGCTCTTTTGAGGTTCATTTTATTAAAGTTATCCTTATTTGGGATGCGGGGAATCCTGAAAGAAGGCTATTGGGCAGAGTCTTGGTGGATGTGGAAATCATGGATAATGCAGAGCAATTTCCTTTGACTTTATAAGGAGAATTACCATATCATTAAAACGAACCATGGTGTAGAATGTAAATGTGAACAGGGTTTGAAGTTCATTGATATAAACTGAAAAATAGAGTCCATCTTGTAGGAAAACAGTTACAAGTTATTAGTTGCAGCAGCCGAAGAGTGGTTTCACTAACAAGGCAAGAGAATATTTAAATGACATGATGGGTCTTATTTCTCACATAGGAAGGCGAGATCCAAATGTCTGATTAACTTAAAAACTAAGGGCCTCGTTTCGATGGCGGACAAACTTAAGTACGTCTGCCATCGTCTCAGATTGGGGACCGGCCGCCCAATAGGCGGCCTACCCACACTCCAAATTACAATGCAACCGCCATACTCTGTATTTTGTATTGCGACGGGGAGGCGGTCAGCAGCCCCCGCAGAGATACAAAAAAGAGAAAATGTTGCTTACCCAGTAAGCATCTGTTCTTGGCATGTAGAGCTGTAGATTCACATGCTTTGTATACTCCTGCCATCTAGTGTTGGGTCCGGATGTTTGCAAGTTGTTTTTCTGCGAAGAAGTCTTTCCCGTCACAAGGTAGGTGACTCCTCCTGCATTGGCATCGACTCCATTGTTAGATTGTTTTCCCGCAGAGGGTGAGAATGGAGTTAGTAAAGGCAGAATAGAGATGTCCATGCAAATGTATATAAGATAAGAAAGAACTGCAACAGGTATAGGTACCCTGGGAGGTGGGTGGGCGCATGTGAATCTACAGCTCTACATGCTAAGAACAGATGCTTACTGGGTACGTAACATTTTCCATTCGAGGGATGTGAGCTGTACAACACATGCTTTGCATAGACTATACGAGAAAGCAAAAGACACACAATTGATGGACGTAATGCAGAACAAATCAAAACATTCACCCCCAGTCAAGAGATCTGGGTTAAATCATTCATTTTTTTGCTCACCATGCCACCCAAGTTTAGACGTGGCCATATGGAAATCAGTCTTGACCCTGTGCCTCATGGGAACAGTCCAGCCCAAACTGCCAAGCCAGGTCCTCCCTGGACCGGAAACAAGCATCCTGGGACCGGTTTCTCGGTATTACCCTTCATCAGCCAGGCTAGCTTGATTCCAGTGGCACAGTGAGCAAGGGACCCACATCTGGACATACCCATCCCACCTAGGGTGAAAAGTGCTACGCAAACAAATGGGTCTAAACTGGGGAGGCATGGAGAGCAAAAGTACGATAGATTTAACCCAGATCTCTTTACTGGGGGTGAATGTATGATTTATTCAGCATTCCGTCATTCATGTGTTTGCATAGCACTTTGCATAGACTATACAGCAGTGTTCTCCCAAAGCGGTGGCTAACCTGTAGCTGTTGCAGCTGTTTGAAAAAGTGTTTAAAGTACTGCCTGGCCTACATTAGGTTGTTGCCTTGCTAAAACATCTACACAATAGTGTTTGGCAAATGTGTGCAGTGTAGACCATGTTGCTGCCTTACAGATGTCAGCTAAGGGAATATTCCCTAAGAAGGCGATAGTAGCTGCTATTTTGTGTGTGGAATGCGCTCTAGGGGGTATTATGAAGGTTCTTTTCACTTTGACATAACATGTTTGGATACATTTCACAATCCATCTTGCAATGCCAGATTTAGAAATGGGATTGCGCCTTTGTGTGGCAACAAAAAGCTGTTTGGATTTACAAAAATCTTTTGTTCTTTCTACATAATATACTAGGGCTCTCCTAACATCTAGAGTGTGTAGAGCTCGTCCTGCTACAGAATCAGGTTGAGGAAAGAACACAGGTAGCTCAACCGATTGATTGATGTGAAAAGCCAAAACCACTTTAGGTAGAAGTCTGGGATTGGTTCGAAGAACCACCTTGTCTCTGTGAAGTTGAAAGAAGGGCTCTTGGATAGTTTGCCCTAACTGTTGAAGCACAACATCCAAACACAGACCTTTGGGTGAGCCTATGATTTATTTATTTTATTTGTGTACGCTTGCAACGCTGGCTATAGCTAGTCTGTCTATGAACATGTCCACCTATTGGGTAATTGACCGAATACCATAAACAATGTCAAATCCTCTGATAGAAAACCTGCAAAAAGGCTCAGTTAGTGTATCACTTGCCGCACGTCACCTTCTCCTTGTGTTTCACCTGAGATGCCAATCTTAGCATAAATTCACATACTGAAGCAATGCATCCAATTCAGATGCGTACCACACCAGAACAGAGGCCATTGTACTAGGTTGCCATTTCTCATTTTGGATGCAACGGACGGTCTCCCTTTTTTGGGAACGTGTCTGAGACATGTCAGTACAATCAAGAGCAAGTTTTCTTCTGGGTCAAAATTCCTCACTGTACCCTCAGATAAAATCAGTTGCAAAGGTATGCTTTTCCAGCTTAAAATCGAGCAGCAGGCACTGACTTTAAGCGGATCATGATTTCAAATTCTTTATTCTTAGTGTATGGATGACTTCTGCAAGCTAAATTCATACAGATGCTGAGCAGCCAAAGTCTTAAATTGGCTGAAGTACTGTACAACAGCTCTGACTTCGCTCAACGGCCTTTGTTTTAAGTAGCTAAAGTGGCACATTTTAAACAAATAGGTATTGTCCACCTGCACCAGTCCAGAATATTCTGCCCTCTGGAGCTAGTAATATAGCTCTGTGGGTTATGTGCTTACTGCAGAAATGGAGAGCAATCCCAAAGTATGAATGTCTTAATGACCTCACCTGACGCAAAAATTTGTTCAAGATTTTTTTTAAAAACGATGTCAAACTTCTAGACCACATCAGTGGCATATCAACACTTCTACACATTTTCATTAGCACAGCCGGAGGACTGTGGTAGCTGTCATCATGGGACATGGTAAACCTCCAGTCAGCTGAGCCAGATAGGCTGTGGAGGATGTAGTTTGTCCTGTATGCCTCATGAAGTTATAAACAATACAAGTAAGGAAAGAAAAATGCATTTATGTTTGAGTAGAGTAGTGTGCAGAGGGTAGAGTGTTTGCTAAGCAATTAAAATCATCACAGTATGTAATACAAGGAGTGTGAAACGGAATTCTGTAAAAAGCAAAACTGTGGCATCTTTTATCACACAAGATACCTCGATTAAATAAAACACACACAGGCTCTAGGAACGCTGGGTAAAGGGACAGGAATAAATTAACTCATCATTAATCCGGCTGCATATGCCTTCAACGTTTTTGGTGGATAGTGCAACAAATCATCTCTTCAGCTTCTTGTTGTAACCAGACAAAAGAAGCCATCTTTGGTATTAAGGTTAACGCAAATGGCACATACCAAGTCGGTGCACTGGAGAAAGTAATGTAGCGATAAATAAAATATATATGGAGAGTGCGTAGGGTGAACTTCATATAAACTATTCATATTAAAATACATTTAATGGTTTATTAGCCACTCTACAATACTTGGGACAGGCCCTAAATCAATATTCAAAGAAAATGCTGCTCCAATATCTAAATTACCACTTGCCTCTGACTCTAAACTTAGTAAGAACAAGAAATAATCTTGAATGCAGATTTTTGTTACAAAGTACTGAATGGCACCGACAGCACGACTGCTGCTTTAAGTTTAGATTACATGAATGCATAGAGCTGACAGGAATTACCTTCCAAACATCAACAAACATTTTTCAAGATTACTGCAATGCTACATAAGTCAAATAAACCTGTGGACAAACATTTTTCCAGAGACCAGATATCTAGCCTTCAAAGAACCTAGGTTCACACACAAGGCCCGGTAGGGAAGGACAGGACAGACAATAGAGTACCTTGAAAGAAGAATGTTGCAGTTCTGGGCTCTCCTCCCATCCACCACTGACAGCTCTTTAACCTTATGCTTGGACCCGAGGGTGTCATCGGTGGTATCAGTTTCTTTCTGCAAATAACATGAAAAGACATTCAAAGCATCACTTTAACAATAATAGGAAACCACTACGTTTCATCAGGAAACCCCCATAGAAGGTTCAGGTTAAGAATTTTCTGCTGGTCAAAAATAGAACAAGAACAAGAAGCAGTGAAATATTCATAACCTTGAAATAGAGCACAATATTTAGTGTTAACAAAACACCCCTCAAACAAGGAAAAGTCCATAATTCCTCTGAGTGCAGATTCCAAACCAATAAGATACACAAATGGTTTCCACCAAACACGTAAATAACTCCAGCCAGGCAGTCTTGCTGAAAAAAGGGAGATAAGGAGGCAAATTGAGGGTTCAACTGAGTAGGAGTAGGGTGTTAGGGCAAAGATGCATGACAGAGCTCCATTCACCCCTAAAAAGGATCACAGGAGGACATGGTCACCCGCACATTTTGCCAGGTGACTGCAGTGATTTCGACTGTTAGTGCACTGGGTTCCTGCTAACCAGGTCCCCTGTGTCAGAGCTCTTTCCCAAAACTTTATAATTGTTTCCCCAACTGGCAAAACCTTTAGAACCCTTCATGCATCTCTAGTAAATTGTACCCTTGGTACCTAGGGCCGGAGGTACTAAAGAGGGTCCCTAAGGGCAGCAGCACAAATTGTACCACACAAAGGGACCCCCTCACCAAGCACATGCAAGGTTACCATTCCAGCCTGCGTGTCTTGATGCAGATAAAAGTGAAAACAAAACATGTCACACATCCCTGTGTGCCATGTCCCCTAACACTGCCTGTGATATTTGTAAGTCACCCCTACAGCAGGCCCGACCGCCCTAAGTCAGGGTGCTGAATATTACATGCGAGGGCATACCTGCATGAGCAGATATACCCCTGTGCTGGTCAGTCCTATTACTGCCTCTGCAAGTGGACAGGAAAGCCATTTTAAAACATGTGCTGGACACTGGTGAAAATAAGTCCCCTAGCTACAGAATGGCTTCACTGAAACTAGGGATGTCTGGTATCAAACATCTTTTATTGATAAACCCACATTGATTCCAGTGATGGATTTACCAGTACAAGAATCCAGAGGGCACCTGAAAACCTACCAGCCTCTGGTGTGCTCCCTGATTGGTGTCTGCCAGCCTGCCATCAGCGACACTGTTCTGGCATCCTATGGTGAGAGCATCTGCTCTCAGGAGGCCCAGAACAAAAGCCTGTATGGGAAGAAGGTGTAACACCCCCTCCCACAGGATGACCTGCTGATTAGCCTTCCTAGGCGGGCAAGCTTCAAAGAGATACCGCCTTTGGAATGAGAGTCTGGCTCCCCTCACAGTAGTGGAAGCCGCCCCCTTTCTCCAGGAACCCCTTGGCACCTGGACAGGTGGGAAAATTCACACTTCAGGTAGGCTAGTACCACCCCTAAAGTAGGCTGCATTGAGGTGGACATCTTTGTGATGGCATACTTAGGAATTCTGGGACAGGGTTATGCCCATTGTCCACAGGAAGTGGTCATATAGGGGGGCGTAGTGTCTCCAATTGTCATTGGTCCATTGGGTACTACCCTACACACCCCTAACGCCCCTAAAATCAGTATTTATGGGAGTCTCTGGCACCAGAGAAACAGATCCTGATAAACTAAGAAGAGGGAGGATGTGGAAGAGCCACAAAAGCAGAGAGTAGAGAAGAAGCAGCTGACCTGGAACCAGCCTTGCCGGCATGTCTGCATCCCTCGTTGAAAACTGCACCAAAGTAGATTCGTCCTGCAGCTGTTGACTCCAGAAACTTGGGAGGACTGCCTGCCTTCGATAAAAAACCAAGTCCTCCAGTGAGACAGTGGAACTGTTCCCTGAATCTCACAGCAACTCCAAAAGAAAGGATTTTGAGGCCTCCAGAATTGCCAAAGCCCGACACCTGTGGCCACTACTGTACCCGATGCTACAAGCCCGAGTCGAAGTGGGCTGATGGTGGAATCAAGGTTCCACAGACCTCCATAGCCCGAGGCCATCATGGTTTCACCGCTCATGGACCCTCTGATGTGGCAGGCAGCCTCTGCACGCAGGCCTTCTCTACAGCGACTGGTCCGGTAAGGAAAAACCCAATACCTAAGGACACCTCTGCACCAGTCTCTCCTGGGCTTGGAGAAGAGGACCAAAGATATTGCTATGTCCCGAGCATCATGAGGCTTGAGCCCCAGTTGGTTCAGCCCGACTGGCTTCCTAGCCAGAGCCTGCAGACTCTTTTTGCAGAGACTGATCTCCACAGAATAACATTGGGCTCCCAACGCTGTTTTGCACCCTGCACGGCGTCACCATTGTGCCGCTAGTGGTGCACTGTTGATGCTGCCTTGGACTTTACCCAGCACTCACCTTAACTCCTGGAGATTGGTCCCATAAGTCGCTGTACTATACCGGTTTGTAGAACTTGTTCTTTCTTCCATTGGATAACATTACAGAACTCAAAAATTGAACAAGTGTCCACTTTTTGAACTGAAAATAATTTATATTTAAAAACAAACTTAACTGAAAGATTTTTCTCCAATGCCTAACATATATAAAAGATACTTGCAATTTTTATAAACTGGTGTGGCTCTCCGTCTTTAGTCGTGTCTGTCATTTATTGATCAGTGTGCGTATTTGCAGCTGTCTTCCACTCCTATTGGGTAAGCCTAAGGCTGCTCGAACACACTACGCCAAATAGAGCACTTTGGGATTGCTAGAGCAAGCGCATGTCCACTTAGAAGGAAACCCCTGGACTCTTTACACTGTATATTGATATATCACATAAAGAGCCAGCTTCCTACACATGCCAACTTTCAACACTGACTGGTGGCTAGGCTTTTCGGCTCTTGAGCAAAGAAAACGTAGCTGCATGAGCAGCTCGTTGGGTTTTTCTACATATCTGGTCTGGCTAAAAAGCCCGTTGTGATTGTCACTAGACCGGAAGGAACGCTGGGAGGATGGTCTAGTCCAGAAGCACAAGTTACTTACCTTCCGTAACGATATATCTGTAAGAAACATTAGTAGTGATAGATTCCTTACCTTAGAATTACCCCCAGGCATCAAGACTGGATTTCGTCAGCAGTACCCCTGCGTGTCGGTAGGCGTCGTCGTGTGGCTCTGCGTGCGTCATTGGCGCCAAGCTGACGTCGCTGGAGCTACTTAGACATGCCCACGCACGCCGACGGTAGTTCTGTACACGACTTTCCACGCAAGGAACGCAGAGCCAAGCAAAAACTGACCACTGGTGCCATGAAGCTAGGGCCCTGAAAGGGATGACCTTAACCCTAGAAATCAGTTGGCAGAACGGGAGGATTGGTGGGGCGGTAAGGAATCTATCACTACTAATGTTTCTTACAGATACATCGTTACCGAAGGTAAGTAACCTGTGCATCTGAAAGAAAAACGTAGTGATAGATTCCTTACCTTAGAATAGATACCCCAGCAATACCAACCCCGGTGGTGAGTCTGAGAACCAAGATCACACCAGAAAATCCTGGAGAACAGAACTGCCAAAGAAGCAGTCTCTCCGGACTTGGCTGTCCAGGCAATAATGCTTGGTAAACGTGTGCAGCGAGGCCCACGTAGCTGCCTGACAGATGTCATAGAAGGGAACTCCCCGTCCCAAAGCAGTAGTAGCTGCCGTCGCCCTGGTAGAATGGGTATGCAGCCCTACCGGAGATTCCTTTTTAGCCAAAGAATAACAATCCTTTATGCATAGAACAACCCACCGAGAGATTGTGCACGGCCCGATGCCCACGTAGCCAACAAAGAGCTGACCATCCACCCGGAACTGTTGTGTGCGGTTCAGGTAGAATGAGAGCGCACGTTTTGAGTCCAGACGGTGGAGCCTCTCTTCCTCTTTAGAGGGATGAGGAGGCGGAAAGAAGGTGGGCAAAGTGATGGTCTACCCGATATGAAAGGCGGTGACAACCTTCAGCAGAAAAGATGGACGAGTCCTTAGAACCACTTTGTCCGGATGGACAGAGAAAAGGAGGTTTAGAAGAAAGAGCCTGGATCTCACTCACTCATCTGGCAGAGGTGATGGCCACCAGGAAAGCTTTTTTTCACAATCAGCAACTACTGTTAAACTGGTAGAATAACCCGATCTAAGGATGTGTTAGAGTATTATTCAACTACCTACTTCTCAGGTGGAATATCAAAGATATTGAAGTAAAAGCCTCACTCACATAATAGTGACATGCTTCATCATAGGCAAATACTCCACACCCAGAGAAGATGGTACTCTCTGGGCGGACTCAACCAAAGATGTAATGGGAGTGCTTAGATAAATGAATAACTGGTTAAGCAGGGAACCAGATTAGGTTAAAAATACCTATGAGTGTACCCTTTCCTGAGTCCTTTATTCGCGGGCACTCATGGTATCACAAAAAACTTTTTCTTGGGGTTATTTTGAACTTAATTCTGTTCAAATAAACCCTCAACTGTGTGCCAACATGTTTCGGCCCATATGGGTAGCCCAGTCGGGTCTGAGGGCCTTCGTCAGGGCGTTATGTCTCTGTGCCTTATTCTTTAAGGTCCCTGCCGTGTAGCAGTGCATGTATTACATGCAACCCAAAAAACGTGAGGCCTAATGCACTCACCTGTCCGTGTGTTAACTCCAACTTCAGAAGATTTTCTATGGGACATGGGAAAGACAATATAATATATTTCCTTTAAGGACATTAAATAATCTGGTCTACAGCCCATCTCGTGCTCATATTCGCTGAATTACAGTTGGAGTGTTGGTGTACCACCTGACTATGTGCTCACTAATTAGGGCTTAGTGGATTTCACTACTCAATCCATTTTAAAAAACACATTTGCCATTACACTGAAATATAATCACCACACGACGTGATCACCATCAAAAAGGTGTTGTCTATAAGTGGAAAGACCGTGACTATACAATTGTGTTTGCCACCAATCCTAGCAATCTATGTTGTACAAAACCCTTTCTTTAGCGTGTTGTTTTAAGATTTGATAATTGGGGCGGGTATTTTAATAAAACATATATTTTACTCAGTCTAGGGAATCATGGTGACGCTCACCTACTGATCAATGCCTACTAGCATCATGCAGCTCTCGTGTGTTCAGGTGCTGTCCTGTAGTCAAACACTGAATAAAAAAAAATATATATATAAAACCATTTTTTTAGGTGTTCGCCTAGCCCCACCCCCTGTCACAGGGAGCTGGTGTCGCCGTGGTTATTGTAAGTGTACCATCTCGTAATCCTACTTCCAAGGTAATTATGTACTAGTGCTCCATCTTATTTCCATAGCACTTAGCCCACGACAGCGGTTTGATAATGTTTGACCTGTATGTTAGTCTGCTTTGAAAATTCCACCTTTCTAATATCCCTTCATACTCTATATCGCGTCCCTCATTGGTGCGCTAATTTGTTGAAGAAACAGTTCCCTCTGCACAGTCTACTTAAGTACCCCTCCAGCTTATAACTCCACTCTGTGCAAAAAGTAGAACGATAAGTAGTCTCCCGCATTGAGGATTAGTGTCTATGTCTACGCTGCATGCAGCGTATCTCAGATCGTTATACCTCAACCTCCCTGGTATGCGCAGCCCCCATCCAACTTACTTCGTCAAGGACACCGCACCGCCGTTACACCTCATAAAACACATCGTCTGCCGTCGGAGATGTGTACGCGACTGCCGTGTCTCTTAAGTAGGGCTTTTCCTTCTCATTGGTGGGTTGTTCTATCCCATTACGTGTATTCTCTATGATTAGAATACGGAATGCTGGGTTATTTAATGACGTATGTAACGTTGAACTACAGGATTTCTGGGTAGTGTAGTTCAATACGATCATGTTGTCGGTGTTCTTATCCCCTCGTGTTTATTTACTTATTTTATTTGTTTTTGAATTGTATTTATCACTTATGCCCAACTACATGGATTTTTTTCATAGGTGCGAGACAATCCTTCTACTGATAATGCTACAGTCAGGAAAGACAGTGATTAAGTCGCTTACTGTACATGCTGTTGACCCACGCTAGAGAGACATGTACATGGAGTCCTATTAGTTCAATCACAATATGCAACACACTGGTGAATTTTATTAAATCCTATTGTCTGTGCATTTGTTTATTGTTTTAACCGACTCTCCATGCTGGTCGTCTATTCCCCACCCCTTAAAATCATTAGGTGTGTATTCAGGGCTTCTATATATAATATACCACGTGTTCATGTAGTTTAAGGGTTCTTTTTTGGTAGGGGCTGTATTCGTACAAATACTCCTAGTTTCTCTGCCTCCTTATTTGGTCATACTGTTACAGGCTGACACACTTTCCTTTCCCTTCAGTTGTGAGAAACTTCTATAAGAATGGCATGTTTAGAGCCTACTTTATGTCAGTTTTTGGTATATATTTCTTTAATGTTCCTCATATATTCGGCTTTTTGTTATATTTGCACTGACTGAACTGCGAGGGTAATTCTTCTTGTGTTCAGGTTAGGTCATAGAACACCACGGGATTTCTTCGTTGAGACCTAACGTTGTGCTTGACAAACGGTAAATCCATCTCTGCTCTAGTTTTAGTAGTTGTCTTTCATTGCAACTATCCGGTAGTTTTTCAATCACCGTCCAAGTGAAGTCATTCTCATTGTGTTTCTGTGTTTGAAAGTGTCGCATCATTTTGGTAATTGTTTTACCACATCTGAATGTGCTACGATGCTCATTAATTCTGATCTTCACTTTTCGTGTAGTCATGCCAATGTATATCTTCTTGCAGATACACGTGATTAAGTAAACTACATTGTGGCTGTTGCAGTTACTGAAGGATCGTTGTTCCCAAGGAGTTCTCAAGCCCACGTCGATCACTTTGCTAGGTGTTGTTAATCTGCATACACTGCACGATCCACATGGGAAGTGTCCGACTACCTCTGGTAGATTCCATAGTGTGTGTTGTTGGCCTGCTTTGCCTTGTTTCTTTTTTGGCCGAGTGTGAACGACGGAGTCCTTGATTGATTTTCCTCTCTTGAAAGCGAACAACGGTTTCTCCAGTTTCAAACCGCCAGAGTTTAATGTTCTCCAATGTCGTAGAACGATGTTTTTTACTTTATTAGAGTCTGTTCCGTAGGTAGTGACGCAAACAATTCTTTTGTTGTCAGGTTTCTTTGTAGGTTCCAATAGTCCTTCTCAGCCCTTTTATATGCTTGTTTTATCAGTTTTGTTGGGTAGGATTTCGTCTTCAATTTTTGTGTTAGCTTCTCAGCATGGGTTTCGTAATTTGCTTTGTCAGTACAATTCCTTCTTAGCCTTAGGAATTGGCCGACTGGCAAGTTGTCTCGTAAGGCTTTGGGGTGGAAGCTATCGTACCCGAGTAGATTGTTGGCATCAGTGGGTTTATAGAACACTTCAGTTTTTAGTGTCCCATCTGCTGGTCAAATCTTTAGATCCAAGAACGTAATGGAATCTCTCTCTAAAGTCATTGTGAACTTCAGGTATTCATCCCTGCTGTTTAACCAAGCCAGGAACTCTTTTGCTCTGTCGGCATCTCCTTTCCAGATTATAAAGATATCGTCTATAAAGCGCTTCCATACCCCCAGATTGGATTGGTACGGGTTTGTCTCATTGTAGATGAAGCGTATTTCGAAGTCATGTACGTACAGGCATGCTACGCTCGGTGCGCAGGTCATGCCCATAGAAGTACCATGGGTTTGTAGAAAGCACTCCCCTTCGAATTCAAAATAATTCCTAGTTAAGGCTAGTCGTACACACTGGACGACGAATTTTATTGGTGTTATTGATGTCCAATTTTCCAATCCCAGCAGTTTTTCAATCACTGTGAGGGAAGCTTCTTGGGGGATACTGGTGTCCAGTGCTTCCACGTCTAGAGTCATCAAGTAATCAGTAGTTGGATCAAAACTCAGCGGTTGGAGTTTCAACAAGAAATCTTGTGTATCTTTTAGATACGAAGGCATTTTTTGTACCATTGGTCGTAGGAAATGGTCGGCAAATTTTGAGAGTGTTTCGAGTGCCGAACCGATGCCTGACACGATCGGTCTACCTGGTGGTGGATGCATATTCTTATGTACTTTAGGGAGGATATAAAAGTATGGGATCTTTGGATCCGTTTCTTTTAAAAAAAAATTCCTCCGCGGTGGTGATCCATCCTTCTTCTGCTGCTTCCGAAACCATCTCATGTATTTCTAGTTTCAAATTCCCAGTTGGATCTCTTTGCAGTCGTGAGTAATTGCGTGGGTCATTGAGTAGTTTCAGGCATTCGTTCTTGTACATTTCAATAGGTAGGATCACTGTTGCTCCTCCCTGGTCTGCTGGTTTAATTATGACGTCCTGCATCTTTTCAAACTCAGTGTAACGCCCTGAACGTCTCAGGATCGTTTAACAGACACGATAATGAGAACGCAACCACTTGTGAAGGTTTAGTTATTTTAATGAAGGCAAAAATAATACAAGGAATAAACAAAGGTTATAGTCACTGGAATCCTCCAGGCTAAGTACGTTACCAGCACACAGCACGGATGGTCCTAACCGTCCTCTGCATATACGCCGATCCCGGCGTATGCCAACAGAGGGCAGAAATGAAACGGCCGACAATGCCAATCGGTAGGCTGTGAGGGGCACGAAGAGTGTTGGGGAGAATCGAGGAGTCAGGGAAACACCCAGCCGGGGTCTCTACCTGAAGGGAGCAGCCGCTCAACCTCTTCCTCAGACTGCACCGGGACGCGGAGTCACCTCCTGGTGATGCGTCACCGATACCCCAATCACAAGCAAAGAAGACTGAACCGAGAGCAGCCGCTCGATCGATCCTGTGGACTTCCGAGTCTGTAACGCGGCAAACACCTCCTGGTGTGCGTTACAGCTGGCAGTCCCTGTATCTCCGGTCGGGCTGGGAGTTACGACTCCAACCAGCAAAAGCGCCACTGCGCTTTGACTCAGCCGAGTCAAAAAGCGAAGCTCAATGGTTATCCGGTAGAGCTTCCGGGTCCTTCACAGGTGACGATGGGGCAAGACACGGCCCAGGGAGTAACGACTCGACCTACCTCCGTTCTTGCCTTACTGGAGCACCACTCCGGAACACTGCTCTTCACTAAGCAGGCACGTCGGTGTAAACACAATATCCGACAGCGTTGTACCTCCCGGTTCCTCCCTTTATAGGGCGTGTTTTCCTTGAGTTATGTAACAGCTCTCCTGTTTACATAAGGGCGTGTTTTCCTTGAGTTATGTAACAGCTCTCCTGTTTACATAAGGGCGTGTTTTCCTTGAGTTATGTAACAGCTCTCCTGTTTACATAACCTCTCAACCGCTAAGCATCCTGGGAGATGTAGTCCGTTTTCGCTGGTTACAGTTTTCCTCCCCTCGCATGACAGGAATTCTTGACAGTACATCCTCCCTCTCAGCGGCTCCCCACGGGTCCAGCGCTGGCAGGAAAACGCCGATGGAACAAGGAGACCAAGCGCGGAGCATGAACCCCTTCAGCCGGTTCCCATGACTGCTCCTCCGGGCCATAGCCTTTCCACGCAACCAGGTACCACAGCTTCCCCCTGCGCCATTTGGACGCCCGTATGCCCGACACTTCATACTCCACCTCCGACTCCACGCATACCGGCCTAGGTGTCCCAGACGGCTTGGAGGGTGCTGGTTTGAGCAATGATACATGAAAGACAGGGTGTATCCGCAATGACTGGGGCAAGCACACCTTCACGTTCACGGGACCCATACACTTGGTAATTCGATAGGGGCCCATGTACTTGGGATGGAACACACTGTTCTTTCGAAACCTCAGGTTTCTTGTGGATATCCAGACGTAGTCTCCAGTGCGGTACAGTGGCCCAGGCCTTCTCTTCCTGTCTGCCGCAGCCTTGTATCTTCTCTTGGCCTCTATTAGGACAGCCCTTGAGCGCATCAACGTGTCTTTTATGTGTGCCACCCTGTCCGCTGTGGCGGGAATCCTGTCCTCTCTGAACGGATGTAGAAATGGCAAGAACCTGGGATGTTGGCCATAGTTGCTATAGAACGGAGATGACTGTGTGGAGCTGTGAGTGGCGTTGTTATAGGCTATCTCTGCAACCCATAGCAAGTCGACCCATTCTTCCCTGCCCTGGTCCACAAAACATAGCAGATACTGTTTGAGCGTTTGGTTCAGGCGCTCGGTTTGGCCGTCCGTTTGAGGGTGGTAGCTGGTGGACAGGGCGGTCTTAACATGCAGCGCAGTGCACCAAGTCTTCCAGAATTGCGCAGTAAACTGCGACCCCCGGTCCGACGCGATCACCCCAGGTAATCCATGCAGTCGTACCACATTCTTTAGGAGTAGTGACGCCAATTCCCCGGCCGTAGGGACTCTCTTGCAGGGGATGAAGTGCCCCATTTTCGTCAAGTAATCCACCACCACCAGTATTGCCGTCATCCCCTGGTCTACCGGTAGGCCCACCACGAAGTCCAGTGATATGCTATCCCATGGTCTATCCGGGGTCGGAAGTGGATGTAAGAGCCCTTGGGTTCGGCCATGGTCGGCCTTCATGGTAGCACACGTAGGACACTCCTGTCCCCACCTCCTGACATCCACTCTCATGGTTGGCCACCAGAAATGCCGTCCCATGCTAGCCACCGTTTTTTCAAAGCCCAAATGACCTGCGCATGGAGAGTCATGGCACCAGATGAATGCTTGTTTCCTTAGCCTAGGCGTGGGTATCAATAGGCACCTGCCCTTCAGGGGTATCCCGTCCTTCAGCTGCCATTCTCTGTGACTGAGGAGCCACCTCCGCCATGTGAATGACCTGATCCCTCTCTTTATTCTCCTCAGGAAAGTATCCGGTTGGATAACCCCCAATACCATCCTCGGGGAAATGATGGAATGCTCGGTCGCAGGCAATGGTTCCTTAACTGCAGATTGACGGGACAGGGCGTCCGCCTTCCGGTTTTCCGTCCCCGGCCGATATGTGATGCGGAAGTTGAACCCCGCAAAGAAGATCATCCACCGCAGCTGTCTGGGAGAAAGGTGTCTTGTGGCCGTCATGAACTGTAGGTTCCGATGGTCCGTGTACACCGATACCACATGTCTTGCCCCCATCAACCAATGCCTCCATTCGGTGAAGGCGTCCTTGATTGCGAGAAGCTCCTTCTCTGCAATATGGTAGTTGCGTTCGGCGTCGTTGAGTTTGCGGGACATGTACGCAACGGGATGAAGCACCCCTGTGTCGTGGTTGCGTTGGGACAAGATAGCCCCCAGCGCCACATCCGATGCGTCCGCTTCCACCACGTAGGGGAGATCCGGATCGGGGTGAGCCAACACCGGCGCCTTACCAAAGGCGCTTTTCAGGGCCTCAAAGGCTTTGTTCGCTTCAGGGGACCAGACAAACTCCTTGGACTTCCTCAGTAGCTGTGTGATTGGGGCCACCAATCCTGAAAATCCATCTATAAACCGCCTGTAAAAGTTGGCGAAGCCAATGAAACTTTGGACGTCCTTCACGCTTTGGGGCACCGGCCATTCTTTCACCGCCTTGATCTTTCGTTCTGCCATCTCCTGTCCCTCTGGACTCAGCATCACTCCGAGGAATTCTACGGATGTGACGTGGAAGTCACACTTGCTGAGTTTACAAAACAGCATGTTTTCCCTCAGCTTTTGGAGCACAGCTTTGACGTGGTGTACGTGCTCCTCCACACTGGACGAATAGATGAGGATGTCGTCGATATATACGACCACGTAGATATCCAACTCCTCTCTGAATACCTCATTCAAAAAGTACTGAAAGGCTGCCGGGGCGTTGCACAGACCGAACGGCATGACGAGGTACTCAAAAAGGCCGAACCTGGTCTTAAAGGCGGTCTTCCACTCGTCTCCGTCCCTCATGCGCACCAGATGGTATGCCCCTTTCAAATCCAACTTGGTGTAGATACGAGCTTTCTTGACCTGTTCCAGAAGTACACTGATGAGAGGCAAGGGGTACCGATTCTTTACGGTTATCGCATTCAATGCCCTAAAGTCCACACAGGCTCTCAGCTCCCCATTAGCCTTCGGGATGAAGAAGAGTGGCGAGGCGGCCGGAGACTTGGACGGGCGGATGAATCCTAGCTTGAGGAGTTTATCCAGGTACCCCCGGAGATGCACGTTTTCAGGCTCCGTCAGGGCATACAGCCTGCAGCTGGGAACGCTGGCCCCTGGCACCAGGTCGATCTGGCAGTCAAACTTTCTATGTGGTGGTAGCACTTCCGCCTTCACCTCATCAAATACATCCTCAAAACTGTGATAAGCCTGGGGGAGAGACACATATTTTTCTGCCGCTGTAGCCACCGTCTGACTCCCGCTCTCATCTGCGTCAAGGGATTCCGTTCTTATTCCACAATGCAGGATGCAATACGGTGACGTCAGTTCGATGCGATGTGTTGGCCAATCCACCGAGGGGTTGTGTTTCTGTAGCCACGGCAATCCCAATATGACGCCATATTGGGGCGCTCGGATGATGTTAAAATCGATTTGTTCCAAATGGTTCCTCCCACATCTCATCGGAAGGACCCCCGTGTGCTGCCCGATGGGCCCCGTCACCAATCGCCTTCCGTCTACAGCATAGACGTCTTCGGGTACAGCTTTGGGAAGAAGCACTAGCCCTAGCCTGCATGCCTCGTTGTGGTCCATAAACATGCCAGTGGCCCCTGAATCCACCATGGCCACAACGGGTATCCACTGGTCATGCACTCCCACGTGCACCGTGAGAAACAGGTGTCGTTGTCCCTTAGTGACCGAGTTGGAAAGTGAAGGGATGGATGAGTGACTCCGAGATGCCCCTTCTTTGGTCTGGGAGTCCTCTAGTTTTCCGCCGGTACGTCCATTACGGCTGTTACCGACCGGTTGGCCCGATAACGTGACGTCTTCGGTTTGGCAGGGCATTCACGTACGTAGTGGCCTTTTTTGCCACAATATAGGCACAATCCTTGTTTACGGCGTGACTCTTTCTCCGTGGCTGTGAGGCTCGCTCGTATTGCGCCGATGTCCATGGGTTCTCCCTTGGATGCGGTGGAAGTTTCAGGACTTCCCACTGTCACATAGGATGGAAGGGAGTTTCCTTTTCTCCCATGATCCCCCTTTCTTTCACTTAGCCTATGTTCCAGCCGTAATACCAGGTTGATAAGGCCCTCACATGTCTTGGGTTGTGGGTCAATATGAGCCACGGCGTCCTTGAGCTCATCGCACAGCCTGTGATGGAAGAGCGCCGTCTGTTTAGCAACAGGCCACTTGGTTTCCGCAACCAGCCTTCGGAACGCGTTGAGATACTGCACCAGGTCGTTGGATCCCTGTCTCAACTCAAGCATTTCACGGTCCGCCGTGTACGTGTCAGCCCTTCTGTCGAAGACTTTTAGGAATTCCTCGCGAAAAGCACCCCAATCACATAAGATGGGGTCGTCCCTGCTCACCAGAGGTACGGCCCATTGTGCCGCGTTTCCAGCCAAATAGGATATAAGGAAAGCCACACGAGCCTGACTCGCGGGGAACGCCCTTGGTTTGCACGATAAATGTAGCGCCACTTGTGTGAGGAATACCTGCACTGTGTTAGGATCCCCACTGTACCTCTCTGGTGTTGCCAAGGGGACGGCTACCGGCATTTCCACTACTACCGCAGGGGTCTGGTTCGTGAGAGAGGTGCTGGGCGTGAGCGGGTCCAATTGGATAGCATCCAGTCTGGCTTTTACATCGGCTGTTTCTTGCCTGGAGGCAGCCAATTCAATTTGCACGGTCGCTAAAGCAGCCAGCACATCATCAAGTGTTGCCATGTCTGTTATCGACCGGGAGACAGTTAGTGTTATTAAGGTCGGATATTTTGTAACGCCCTGAACGTCTCAGGATCGTTTAACAGACACGATAATGAGAACGCAACCACTTGTGAAGGTTTAGTTATTTTAATGAAGGCAAAAATAATACAAGGAATAAACAAAGGTTATAGTCACTGGAATCCTCCAGGCTAAGTACGTTACCAGCCCACAGCACGGATGGTCCTAACCGTCCTCTGCATATACGCCGATCCCGGCGTATGCCAACAGAGGGCAGAAATGAAACGGCCGACAATGCCAATCGGTAGGCTGTGAGGGGCACGAAGAGTGTTGGGGAGAATCGAGGAGTCAGGGAAACACCCAGCCGGGGTCTCTACCTGAAGGGAGCAGCCGCTCAACCTCTTCCTCAGACTGCACCGGGACGCGGAGTCACCTCCTGGTGATGCGTCACCGATACCCCAATCACAAGCAAAGAAGACTGAACCGAGAGCAGCCGCTCGATCGATCCTGTGGACTTCCGAGTCTGTAACGCGGCAAACACCTCCTGGTGTGCGTTACAGCTGGCAGTCCCTGTATCTCTGGTCGGGCTGGGAGTTACGACTCCAACCAGCAAAAGCGCCACTGCGCTTTGACTCAGCCGTGTCAAAAAGCGAAGCTCAATGGTTATCCGGTAGAGCTTCCGGGTCCTTCACAGGTGACGATGGGGCAAGACACGGCCCAGGGAGTAACGACTCGACCTACCTCCGTTCTTGCCTTACTGGAGCACCACTCCGGAACACTGCTCTTCACTAAGCAGGCACGTCGGTGTAAACACAATATCCGACAGCGTTGTACCTCCCGGTTCCTCCCTTTATAGGGCGTGTTTTCCTTGAGTTATGTAACAGCTCTCCTGTTTACATAAGGGCGTGTTTTCCTTGAGTTATGCAACAGCTCTCCTGTTTACATAACCTCTCAACCGCTAAGCATCCTGGGAGATGTAGTCCGTTTTCGCTGGTTACAGTTTTCCTCCCCTCGCATGACAGGAATTCTTGACACTCAGCCAATGTACGCCGTTCAATTGATGTAAAATTGTTAAATGTTTGGTTGTTGTTATCTTTTAGTTTGTCAATTTCCAATGTTACTGCCTTCTCAAAGGCTAGTAGTGCTGGTGGCATGGTATGGTTTGGAGGGATGAATTTGGATTTTTTCCTTAGGCCAGTGTTTTTGTCTGTAATGTCGACCAA
Organism: Triturus cristatus; assembly: GCF_964204655.1. Lineage (NCBI taxonomy): Eukaryota > Metazoa > Chordata > Amphibia > Caudata > Salamandridae > Triturus > Triturus cristatus. The sequence continues at coordinate 760,446,866 of NC_140592.1, read as the reverse complement.
TTCCTCGGGTCCCTCTGGTTCCGTAAAACACACAGATAGTCGAAGTCTACGGAAAAATTCGGCTAGTTCAATTCTTAGGTCAAAAATATTTGACCTATTCATCGGAACAAAGCCCAGTCCTTTCTTCAGAACTTCTTCTTGTTGTCTAGAGAGGACTCTGCTACTCAGGTTTAATATTCCCGAGTGTTCTTGCTCGTGCTGGGTCTGGGTTCCTGTGTTGTTAGGTCTTCTCTGTTCGTTTCCCATTGTACCCGAGGCCCTCTCCGATTGCCTCCTCCTCGTGCGCGGCCTCTCCCTAAAAAAGGCTGCTGATAGGGTTGCCATTGGTATCCAAACTGCGGTGGTTGGAAAGGTGCTTGCATGAAGGGGTTCCATCCGAAAGGTGGTTGTTGATGTACGCCTACTTGCTGGTATATTCCTCTGTTCCTTCTCGAACGATTCCCTCTTCGCCTATAATTGCCTTTCTGGCAATCAGATGATGAATCGCTGGAATAATTCCTGGAGCCTGTACTATCTGTGTCAGAAAAGTCTGATTTATCCTTTTCAGTTGGAGTATAATCCTCTCTCGAGTATGGAAATACATTCTCAAACATAAATTTTTTAAAATCTTTTAGAAATTTTGTGATTTTGGCTTGAGTGAGGTATTCTTTATACTCGTTGATTACTTTGTTATTTTCATCCAATTTCTTCTTAAATTGTGCGATTGTGATTTGAGTTTTTAGACCGTTTTCCAATGTTTTTATTTCGATGAGAAGAGCATCTGCGAGTCTTTTTGCAGTCTTAATGATTAAGACGAGCCAGTCCCTGCTGCATTTCCATGCAATCAAGGACCAGCTGCGTCTAAATTCGGAGTCATTGAGGAATATTCGTGGAGAGTTCGCCACAATCAGGCCGTTGGGTGCTATATTACCCCTCAAATATTCGGTCATGATTGCCCCATGAAGTAAAGTTTTAAGTTGGGTTCGTTTTAATTCCGTTAAGGAATCCCAGTCGCCATTGTTTTGGCTTACATACGTAAGTGTAGTGTCAGAGATCAGTGGTGGCATGGCTAAAATGGATGATATTTCATCCTCGTCATAGGCTAGTCCTTCCGCCATTATGACTGCATGGTTGCGAGCCTGTAGGGTAATGAATATGCCCTCGGCTCTTTATTATAAGTCCACCTGGTACAAACTTTGTTTGGTGTCCTGATGCTCCTCTTGGGAGTCGTGTTTTTGAAAGCTCTCAGGGCTATGGAGGCCCCTCTAAACTCGTTTTTCACACATAGAGAGTGAGAGAATAAACAACATAGTTGCGTTCTCCCGGATAAACTTTTTTTCACAATGAGCAACTACTGTTAAACTGGTAGAATAACCCGATCTAAGGATGTGTTAGAGTGTTATTCAACTACCTACTTCTCAGGTGGAATATCAAAGATATTGAAGTAAAAGCCTCACTCACATAATAGTGACATGCTTCATCATAGGCAAATACTCCACACCCAGAGAAGATGGTACTCTCTGGGCGGACTCAACCAAAGATGTAATGGGAGTGCTTAGATAAATGAATAACTGGTTAAGCAGGGAACCAGATTAGGTTAAAAATACCTATGAGTGTACCCTTTCCTGAGTCCTTTATTCGCGGGCACTCATGGTATCACTAAAAACTTTTTCTTGGGGTTATTTTGAACTTAATTCTGTTCAAATATACCCTCAACTGTGTGCCAACATGTTTCGGCCCATATGGGTAGCCCAGTCGGGTCTGAGGGCCTTCGTCAGGGCGTTATGTCTCTGTGCCTTATTCTTTAAGGTCCCTGCCGTGTAGCAGTGCATGTAATACATGTTGGCACACAGTTGAGGGTATATTTGAACAGAATTAAGTTCAAAATAACCCCAAGAAAAAGTTTTTAGTGATACCATTGTGGAAATTTAGCTTGCGAACTGAACATTATCTGCGCCATCTTGTCTCTCCCCAGCGCGACACACAGGAAAGCGCACGGCAGCCATTTTTAGGTACCCTGGTCTCTCCCTGCTCATTGCCGATCGCCAGCACGTACCCCTGGCGCTGCGAGCAATCCCCCGCGCGCCGGCCACCCCCGCTCTCTCATACACAGGCCATAAACCCTCTCCTTCTGCTCGACCCTGCCATGGAACCACATCCCACGCCTGACCGACATCCCATACATGGTCATGCATCTCTTTGATAACCCCCTTCCTCTGCGCTCAATTGTCGGAACCGATCCCAGGCCATCACCTAGCCCTGCGGATGCAGTTTATTGCCCCTACTGTAAGGGAAACACCCCACATCAAAGGGATTACAGTAGATCAAGGCCCCCCACCCCCTGAGACCCGACCGGTCACACACCCCCCCGGGAATTGGCGGAATGTCCAGCTGTGTGATAGCCATCTCTTACTATGGGTGGGGTGGGGACTTCCACTGTAGATATGTGTGGGAACGAGCTTGAAGTGGGGATTCTGAGGATGTTCTTTCATGTATCAAAACGATCTCAAGAATGTGCCATGTATGATAAACCTGCAATTAAGTCATAAACCTGTGTATAAGAGGCCAGGCCTCAGAGATGCAGTTAGAGCACCTCGTGACGATACCTCGTTGTCTGATCTGATGTGTTCCACTCCGACGGAATAAAACTTTGTTTCCTGCCTTCCAGTCTCCGGCGCCTGCCTCTTTATTGGTTTATCATCGAATGGTATAAGAGGCGATTACCGCCGGGCAATACTTGAAAGGTTATCGACTACGACTGCCGCTACCATTTAACAATTGGCGTCCCAAGCGTGGGGCCCACCAGCGACACGTGGATCCAGTGGGAGAGGTCCCGACGACAGAGTGAACGACTGCAACGATCGGGAGAGCTCCTGCCCGATTGACCCTCGTCTGGCAGCCGATCATCCGAACTTCACTGGTTCCGAGCAGACCTCTCTCGAGTGATCTACGGTCCTGACTGGGAACCATCAGGAGTGCCGCGGCAATAACGGAGAGTAGAGGACGATCGGGCGCTGGAGGCGGAAGACGAGAAACTGTCCACGCGGTCCGGGTAAGGACGTGAAACACGACAAATTGCGAAACGATTGATTGATTGATTGAAATACTAGTATTTGCTTATTGATTGTTCTCTTTGAGATATTCGCTGTCTACAAACGAGGAGGAGTAGAAATACTCTCTCTTCCTTTGCAGATAGTGAAGGGTAGGTAACGCAGACTTTTGTCCCCATTGTAACCCGTCGTGCCTATTTTTATCTCCCCACTGATTGATTGTCCGAATATTGATTGTTTTGAAGGATAGTGCTCTTTGAGATATTCTCGGTTTGCAAATAACGTAGAATAGAAATATTCTGTCTAGTCTTTGCAAATAGTGAAGGGTAGGTAACGCAGACTTTTGTCCCCATTGTAACCCGTCGTGCCTATCTCTTTCTCACCATTGATTGATTGATTGTCCGAAAACTAGTTGTTCGATATTGGTTCTTTGGAGGTATTCTCTGCTTACAAATAACGAGGAATAGAGATATTCTATCTAGTCTTTGCAAGCAGTGAAAAGATAGGTAGTGCGGACTTTTGTCCCCGTTGTAACCCGTCATGCCTATCTTCTCCCCACTGATTGGTAGTTGGTTCTGCCCGGACCGCTTATTAGAGGTGGACCATCCGGCTCCACTGGAAGGCACCCCTAATAAGGACATGTTCACTAAATATGGACTAGTCGCCGTAGCTTATAGCAAGCTATGGCATAAATATACAAAGAAGGACCCCGAGAGTCAGTGGCCACTGATGGGATCCTTCGACGACCATAAAATAGAAATGCTAGAAATAGCTCTGCGTAGTAATAAAACGACGCCTACTATGCTTGACAGTATCGGCATGTGGCGCAAAGAAGCAACACAACGGAAAAAGAGGGAAGAAGTAAAAGCAGAAAAGGAATTACGAAAGGCAGCTCACCTTGCCGCTAGAAAGTTAGAAGAAGAAATAAAGGAGAGAAGGGAAGCTAAACTAAGACAGGAGCCTGAAACATCAGGCCAGTACCCTGTTAGGACCCCCTCTATGCTCTACCCTGAGTTGTCTTCTAAGCAACGAACGAATGACGAATTGCTATTAGGTCCCCCGATCATTTACATGCCCCCTCCATACGCACCCTCCCAACCGGTAGTGCAACACCCACAACCCCCAAACACAAGCGAAGGCAGCACAGGGGCCTCGGTCCTCACGGCCTCCGCGCCGGCCGAGCCTCTTGTACTGAACACAACGTTGGCAATAACGTTGGATGACCCTGAGATGAGAAAGAAAGATCCCACCAGAATGAATCGACTAACAAAGGATGAACGAGCAGGAATCGACAAGATAGTAAGGACACTGGTGGAGCGAAAGGAAAGTGAGGAGTATATAACAGACGTGTATAACTCGTATGCCGACAACCGCAGACGACACTTTGTCGTACGACTTTGTTATCACGCCCTGAATACATATGAGGATAGGTACCATGATAAAGGTCCCGAAGGCTTAGCGGCCCTATATAGGAAGGTAGACATTGGGGAAGAAGGAGAGGGCGATGTGACGGACCTCTTCACTCGTACACTCGAGGTCTACCGGCACCTTAAAGAGCACAGACAGACAACCAAAGCAGAAACCCCCATAGCGACTAAGCCCCAGGCCGGAAGGGCTGATACCATGATGCCCATCAAAGAGGCCGCCCCCTACTGGGTCCCCCCACGAGGTCAGGGAACACATGACGACATCAACCACCAAGATGCGAAGGGAAGGGTTGTATATAATTGGGTCTACCAGCCATGGGACCGACAAGACATTTTGACCTTTAGAAAAACCCTACCCGACTTAAGAAAGAACCCGACTGCCTTCTACACCGAACTAGGTACAGCCTTAGGTTCAACAATAATGACCTTAGCAGATATCGACTTGTTCTTCGGGTTATGTCTGCCGGCTGATGTGTGGAAGCAAATCTGGAAAGTTGACCACGCTGAGCCGTTCGGATATACTTGGGTACAACTTGATACCATAGACAAACAGCGAGAACCGGGACAGAAACCCCCGAAAGCCATATTGGAGCTCCCAGACAAGATTGTACAGAAGTTGAAGACTCTAATCCCAGAAAGAAAGGTAGACTGGTCGATAGTGACGGCTTGTCGCCAGAAACCCCAGGAGGATGTGTCTGAATACTTCTCTCGATTCGAGACCGTGTTTTCCGATTATAGTGGCCAGGACATGACCACTGCAACCGGACATCACCTCTTTGTCCAGAATTATGTGAAGGGTCTGTCCCAAGAAGTCTCCCAGAAGCTACAGACCAGCGAGAGTAGTTGGGCAGCCTCCAAACCCGCAGCAATCCTCCAGATGGCCCAATACTACGAAAACCAAAAGAATGAGAACGATAGGGCGTCAGAGAGGAAGAAGAAGGAACTGAAGGAGAGGGTAATGATAGCACAGTTGCAAGGGGTGACCATAGGAAGGGATCCCCCAAAAGGGAATTACCAACCAATCACCTCTAGAAAGCTACCCCCTAGAGACCATACACCTGCACCCTACAACGGACGGAGAGACTTAGATGGGAACCAATGTGCGTTCTGTAGAGGGTTCGGACACTGGAAATCCCAGTGCCCGGTCCTTCTGGAAATGAACTAATATAGGGACCCCAGAGACACAGCATATGACCCCAGAAATAGAGGACAGGGACGAGGGTACACGAACGACGCCATCAACGACAGGCCAGGCAGACCAAACACCTTTGATCGCCCCCGACAAAACCAGTGTCAGCAGTCCGACTACGAAAGCACCCATGACTTCGCATAGGACCGCCAGGGGCAAGGGAGGGATCCAGTCGAACTCCGTGTTGACCAACAAGGTCCTTACGTCACTGCTAAGGTCTTGGGCACAAAGTCTCCATTCCTGGTAGATACTGGGGCGACACGTAGTGCGTTATCTAAACGACTGATTCCTAGGGCACCCTTGTCTGGCTCACACGTAACCTCAATAGGCTTCGATGGAACGCCCTCCACTAACCCCTTATAAGCACCAATCTCCTTTGACTTAGAAGATAACGCCACTGACACAACCTTTATGCTCTCCTCCAACACCCCCGATGCTATTATGGGACTCGATTTGCTAAAACATTTCCGAGCTACCATCAGATGTTCCCCAGACGGAGTTCGAGTCATCCTGCATGATAACCCAGATCTGTTCAGACCTTGTCACACACGACGTATGCTCTCTATAACTGATGCTAACCTGTCCCTACTCGACACGTTACCCTCACATCTATGGGCTAAAACCGACTCAGATGTAGGGCGCATGGTGATCGACCCAGTACACATAACCGTCCGACCGGACGCAGTGCTACCAAAGCTTCCACAGTATCGAATATCGCCCGAAGGTGAGAAGGCATTGGTGGAAATCATCCAGTCCCTAGTCAATGCAGGAGTAGTAGAAGAAGTAGTCAGTAATGTTTGCAACAGCCCTATCCTACCCATTGTAAAGAAGCAAGACGAGGGAGATGAGAAAGCATACCGCTTCATTGTTGACTTACGAGAAGTTAACAAAGTAGTCATACCTCAGTACCCCGTGGTCTTAGACATCACCACCATCCTCACCCTAATTCCGTCCACTGCCACCACCTTTACTGTTATTGATCTCAAGAACACATTCTTCTCCATCCCCATCCACCCAGACAGCCGCTACCTGTTCGGCTTCACTTTAAAAGCCCGGTCATACAGATTCTGTAGGGCACCCCAAGGCTACACTGAGAGTCCCAGCATTTATAGCCAAGCCCTCAAGAGGCAACTAGATGCAGTCCAATTACCCGATGGAGTGGTGTTAATACAGTACGTCGACGACATTCTTTTGGCGGCCGACACCACCCCACTTGCTGTCACGGCCACCCTTCACCTCCTCCACTTCCTCGTGGAGAACGGTCACAAGGTCTCCAGGAAGAAGTTACAGTTCTGCCAACCCCAAGTGACATACCTAGGCCACCTCCTATCCAAGGATGGGAGGAAACTTACCCCTGACCGAATTCAGACCATCCTAGAAACCCCTGTTCCCAAAACTCAGAAGCAAGTGCGGTCTCTAGTAGGCCTCACCTCCTTTTGTCGACAATGGTTGCCAAACTTCAGTCTTATTGTAAAACCTCTGCTTTCCCTGTTGGCTAAAGATGTCCCCTTCCCCCTCCCCTGGACACCCGAATGCCAATCCTCCTTCAAAGAATTACGAGACGCCCTCTGCTCGGCCCCAGTCCTAGGAACCCCAGACTACACTAAACCTTTCTCCCTCTACACCCACGAAAGGGAGGGATGCGCGTTGTCTGTCCTAACCCAGTCCATAGGCCCTAAACAACGCCCTTGTGCCTACTTCTCTGCCACTCTTGACCCTGTAGCCAGAGCATTGCCCGCCTGCCTTCGAGCAGTAGCCGCCGCTGCTGTCTCTATCCGGCAAAGTGAGGGGATCGTGCTCTCGAACCCCCTCACTGTATTGGAACCCCATGCGGTTGACACCCTCCTGAACCAGACCAAGACTCAACACCTGACTAGCGCACGACTGACTGGCTATGAACTGACTCTGCTTGCACCCCACATCACATTGAAACGATGCACCACTCTGAATCCAGCCACTCTACTACCTCTCCCTGACACTGACCCTAATGCGCCCCCCATACATGACTGCGTGACTCTCACCGACGAACAGACCAAGAGTAGGGTTGACCTTCGAGATACTGCCTTCCCGGACCCTGACGGAGAACTATGGGTGGATGGCTCATGCATCAAGCTCCCCGATGGCACCACTTCCGCTGCCTATGCAGTCACCACAGCCCGAACAGTTGTTGAGACAGCCCGCATCACACAGCGATCCGCACAGGCGGCTGAACTGATTGCTCTCACACGAGCATGCATCCTGGCAGCAGGGACAACCGCAAACATTTACACAGACAGCCAATACGCTTTCGGGGTAGTTCACCACTTTGGGCTCCTTTGGAAGGAGAGGGGATTCTTGACTTCCCATGGCACACCCATCCTGCATGGAGATCTAGTCTCTGCCCTGACCGAAGCAGTCCTCCTCCCCACCCGGCTGGCTGTGATCAAATGCCAGGCACACAAGAAAGTGACAGACATTATAGGACAGGGAAATGCACTAGCTGACATTACTGCCTGAACCACAGCCGAGAATAGGTCCACGACCCGTATGTACGTAACCAGGTCACAAACTGAGAAAAGGAAGGATGCTAGGGAAACGATTAGGGACATCCAATTAGCCAGCTCACCACATGAATTAACTGAATGGGCACGGGTGGGATTGAAGGACGATGACGGTTGCTGGCGAACTAAAGACTCGAACAAATGGTTGCTACCAGACTCATACTTGATCCCCATGCTGACCATGGCACACTCCCCCGCACACATAGGGTCTGCTCCCATGATCGAACTCATCTCCAAAGTCTGGCACAACGACAAAATCTCAGACTCAGCCAAACGTCTGGTCCAGCAATGCCTGGTCTGCCTCCAACACAACCCTGGGAAAAGAACTGCTGTACCCCGGGGAGGGTTTGGGGTTCCCAATCACCCCTTTGAAGTCCTACAAATGGACTACGTCCAGTTAGAAAGGTGCCAAGGTTTGAAGTACGTACTTGTCGTTGTGTGCGCCTTCAGCAAGTGGGTGGAAGCCTACCCAACCCGCGACAACACCGCTATGACTACCGCAAAAGTACTACTGAAAGAATTCTTCCCCCGGTACGGCCTTTGTTGAATTTTGTGGAGCGACAACGGCCCCCATTTTGTAGCCGAGATTATCCAACTCATCTTAAAGGGGCTGGGTGTAAAACAGAAGTTCCATGCGGTCTTCCATCCCCTATCTGCAGGCTTGGTTGAGCGACATAATGCCACATTGAAGCTTAAGATAGCAAAAATAGTTGCCACCACAGGACTGAAATGGCCAGACGCTCTCCCGCTAGCATTGCTATCAATGCGTTCCACCCCCACCAAACACCACTTAACCCCCTACGAGGTTGTCTTCGGGCGGCCCATGAACCTTTGGACTGCACCGAAACCAACATCCATCCACGACGTCCCAGACGTCCTCATGTCTGACTATTTGTACAACCTAACTAAAACGTTGTCTGTTATCCATCAGCAGGTGCTGCAAGCCATTCCCGACGTTTCCAGGGGCCCCGGGCACGACATCCAACCGGGTGACTTTGTCTTAGTGCGTAACTTCCAGCGCACCAAGAGTCTGGAGCCCCGGTGGACGGGCCCTCTGCAAGTCCTGATCACCACCCGAACAGCTCTTCGAGTGGAGGGGAAGCGCAATTGGCTGCATGCACACCACTGCAAGAAGGTATCATCGACCCTGACGACCACGGACAACATCACCGCCCAAGAGGAACTTCTGGACAAAGACCGACCATCCCTGAGCCACTGCCCGGATACAGAGACACTTGAATTAACGAAATATCCCGATCCCACTGTGCCATCCAAAAAAGGGTATAACCTACGACGAAAGGAGGGAACTTCGGCTAAGCAGACCACAAACTAAGTTGAAATCTCAGAGCGGTTGCCTAGCCACCTCAAAGGCCACCAGGAGAGAAACTAAACAAAGTCTGTGGTTCTGCCCGCTACCGAGTCCCTTGAAGGTGATGGAAGCATCCGACATGAAGATGATGGAAGCAACCGGACACCCAAAGATCCACTACAAAATCCCAAAGACTGACAAAATGCACAGCTCAAAGACTATTGCACTTTTTATTACCCTTCTCTTTTGCCTTCTCCTCATGGTCACCTTCTGGATCACAGAGGAGAGCGCACCCGCCCATAAGACATTGCTGACCACCGTTCCACCTACCACCATGAAAGAACACCATCTGATCTCACTTTCACCCCAACTCCGAGAAAGGCGTAAGGAGTTCTGGAATAACTCTTTTGTGCAGTTGCTCCACCAACACAACCTTGCCTCCAATGCCACTAATTGCTGGATCTGTGGATTGCTACCACATGCCACTGGACACTCTATCCCTTTCATCCCTTCACCTTTTTCGGTCCATGGTTCCTGCCTCGCCTGGCTAATCCTCCTGCAGGAAAGCTACAAGGACAATGCCACTTCCGGCAAAACGGTGTCACACTTCTACCATGGGTTTTGGCTGAACAAAACTGGAAAAACTTCTGCCCCCTTCTGTCCTCTGAGATCAAACACTTCCTTTCACATGGACATCCCTGCCAAAGAACGAGTTGAAATGCAGGTGTTTAACAACCCAGCCAGACCCACCTTCTCTTACCTCCGGAAACGAACGGCCGCCACCCTAACAGTGGCCCTATCCGTCATCAACATCACTGGACTTGTGTGCCTCGAAGGCCTGGGGGCGCAGCTGGTGGGCCACAGCTCCTGCCTCATTACCCGAACATTGGACTCAGTTGATCCACCCTCCTTTGTTGCCTCCCCGAATATGTACTTCGTCTGTGGTACTAAGGCCTACACCTGGCTTCCGAAAGGTTGGGGAGGCACCTGCTACATCGCTTTTGTCCTTCCTCCGACATATGTGGCTCCAGCAAACCATCACCGACAGAAACGTGCCAAAGACATTGCGCAAGCTGACTCCACCGGAGCACAGTTCATGGACGCAGTAAAAGGTCTTGTTCCACTCCGGGGTCCAATGGCAAACAGCCGTGCCATCCGCCACTTAACTCAGGCAGTCGAAACGGCGATGAACATTACGGCTGGCATCCTCGCCAACAACACCGCCGAGCTTCAGGCCGTCCGCCTGGTGGCTCTTCAGAACCGCCTCGTTCTAGATGTGGTTCTGGCTGATCGTGGAGGAGCGTGCCACATCATTGGGTCCAGCTGTTGTACCTACGTACCGGATAACTCACCCTCAGTCTACAAAGCAATTGAACACCTCCACAGACTTTCCGCAGAGGTTCATCAGGAGCAAGAAGAATGGTCACTGGGAAGTTGGGTTTGGGACACTATTAGAAGTTGGGGATGGAAGCTGTTTTCATTTATCCTAATACCAATTGTGATACTATGTGGATGCTGCTTGGGGATTCAGTGTCTGCCACCTTTATGTTCGCTTTTTATGAACTGCATCTGCCCTAAGACTCTGAACTTTGAAGCGGAGCGAATGAAAGCTTTGTATGAGGTGTAAGTTCGTAGTATCATGGGGATAGATCCGAACTAAAACAAGCTGGCGAGATATGTTAAAAGGGAGGACTGTGGAAATTTAGCTTGCGAACTGAACATTATCTGCGCCATCTTGTCTCTCCCCAGCGCGACACACAGGAAAGCGCACGGCAGCCATTTTTAGGTACCCTGGTCTCTCCCTGCTCATTGCCGATCGCCAGCACGTACCCCATGCGCTGCGAGCAATCCCCCGCGCGCCCATACACAGGCCATAAACCCTCTCCTTCTGCGCGACCCTGCCATGGAACCACATCCCACGCCTGACCGACATCCCATACATGGTCATGCATCTCTTTGATAACCCCCTTCCTCTGCGCTCAATTGTCCGAACCGATCCCAGGCCATCACCTAGCCCTGCGGATGCAGTTTATTGCCCCTACTGTAAGGGAAACACCCCACATCAAAGGGATTACAGTAGATCAAGGCCCCCCACCCCCTGAGACCCGACCGGTCACACACACCCCCGGGAATTGGCGGAATGTCCAGCTGTGTGATAGCCATCTCTTACTATGGGTGGGGTGGGGACTTCCACTGTAGATATGTGTGGGAACGAGCTTGAAGTGGGGATTCTGAGGATGTTCTTTCATGTATCAAAACGATCTCAAGAATGTGCCATGTATGATAAACCTGCAATAAAGTCATAAACCTGTGTATAAGAGGCCAGGCCTCAGAGATGCAGTTAGAGCACCTCGTGACGATACCTCGTTGTCTGATCTGATGTGTTCCACTCCGACGGAATAAAACTTTGTTTCCTGCCTTCCAGTCTCCGGCGCCTGCCTCTTTATTGGTTTATCATCGAATGGTATAAGAGGCGATTACCGCCGGGCAATACTTGAAAGGTTATCGACTACGACTGCCGCTACCATTTAACACCATGAGTGCCCGCGAATAAGGATTCAGGAAAGGGTACACTCATAGGTATTTTTAACCTAATCTGGTTCCCTGCTTAACCAGTTATTCATTTATCTAAGCACTCCCATTACATCTTTGGTTGAGTCCGCCCAGAGAGTACCATCTTCTCTGGGTGTGGAGTATTTGCCTATAATGAAGCATGTCACTATTATGTGAGTGAGGCTTTTACTTCAAAAGGGACGCGTCCGTTACCACTGTGTGTTCCGGTTGGGGAAGGGAGAGGGATCTGCCATTGACCCAATCGTGATTTGTGAGCCACCACTGCAATTGTAGTGCAGTGCCCCCCGAGATCTGGACGTGATCTGACAGGTTGCCCTGTTGCTGTGCCCACTGGAACTTCAGGTCCCACTGCAGAGCCCGCATATGCCATCTGGCATGATCCACCAACATGCAGGAGGCCATCAGGCCCAGAAGCCGGAGGGTTATCCTGACCGAAACCAGGGATAAAGGCTGAAAGATCGGAATCATAGCCTGAATACCCCAGACTCGCTGCTCGGGAGGATAAACCCGAAACTGCGTCGAATCCAGAACCGCTCCGATGAAGAGGAGCTTGTGAGAGGTAATCAGGTGCGACTTCGGCACGTTGATGGAGAACCCCAATGTAGGAGGTCGGCTGTAGTCTGGAGGTGGGAGAAAACTGCTTTGGGCGAGCCTGCCTTCAACAATCAGTCATTGAGATAGGGGAAGACTGGGACCCCTGATCTGCGCAGATGAGCTGCGACCACCGCCATCACTTTCGTGAACACCAGAGGGGCGCTGGTAACGCCAAAAGGGAGCACGGTGAACTGAAAGTGCTTGTGACCTACCGTGAACCGCAGGTAACGCCGGTGGGCCGGCAGGACAGGAATATGAAAGTAAGCGTCCTGCAAATCCAACGCTAACATCCAATCTTGCAGGTCTAGGGCAGACAAGACCTGAGCAAGTGTGAGTATCTTGAACTTCTCCTTCCGGAAGCGATTGACGTTCCGAAGGTCTAAGCTAGGACGCAGACCCTTGTCCTTCTTGGGGAGCAGAAAGTAGTGGGAAAAACAACCACGACCTACTTCTGGCCCAGGAATGCGCTCGATGGCCCCCTTGGCCAAGAGAGCCGTGACTTCCTGCTGAAGAAGCACAAGATGGTCCCTTGACATGAGGTGGTATGGCTGGAGGGGAAGTCTCGAAGGGGAAGGAGTAGCCCCTTCAGACAATTTGCAGCACCCACTTGTCCGAAGTGATGTTGCGCCAGTGGGGGAGATGATGGCGAATTCTGCCGCCCACTGGCGTTTGATGGTCCTGAAGGGTCGGACTAGGAAGGCTTTGCAGTGGATATGCAGGGGTGGAGGTGGACTGACCCGCCCGCTGGGTCCCAGAACCGCCTTGACGGTTCCTGCGGCCGCGCTAAGAATGTTGCTACTCAGGCCTGTGGCTCTGGAACGAATGTGTTGAGGCACCTCTTACGTGGCCAAGAAAGGAGCGAAAAGCGGAAGGCGGAGGAGGGTGAGTGGCCGACAGGCCCAAGGACTTGGCCGCAACCCTCGAGTCCTTAAACCGCTCCAACGCACTATCCGCTTTATTGCCAAAAAGGTGAATGTCATCCAAGGGCATGTCCATCAAGGTGTTCTGACATCCCTTGAGAAGCCAGTTGTTCTCAGCCAGGCGTGGCGCCGAAGCACCACCGTCGTGGAAATCGCCCTGCCCAGCGAGTCGGCGGTATCAAGCCCACAATGAATGGTTAACTTTGCTGCGTCTCTGCCAGCTGCTATAGCTTGGGAGAGTACAGTCCGTGCCTCCTCCGGACAGTTGGGCAGCACCTGCGCAACTGTATCCCACAGAGAGTGGGAATAACGGCCCAAGAGGCATGTGGTGTTCACCGCCTGCAGCGCTAAGCTGGCAAATGAAATCAGCTTCTTGCCAAGCTGTTCCAGCTTCTTGGATTCCTTATCCGGAGGTGTGGAAGGGATCGCGCTCTAGGAAGCAGAGGCTTGGACAGCCAAGCTCTCGGGAGTGGGGTGTTGGGAGGAAAGAGGGGGTCGCCCGGAGCCGGGGGATGGCGGCGGGCCACGTTCCTGTCCACAGGTGCCCCTGAGTTGGGCCTGGACCAAGTGCCGAAAAGGATGTCAGAAAGTGCATCATTAAAAGGCAGCAAGGGCTCCGACGAGGTTGCCGCCAGCTGAAGCACTTCTATCAGGAGGTTAGTCCTGACGGCCACCGTAGGGAGTTCGAGGTGGAGGGCCCTACGTACTACCACTGCATAACTGGCTCCCTCCTCCTTAGCCACGGTAGGAGGAGACAGCATGCCAAGGTCAGGTGAGGTGTCAAGACCACTGGCCTCCTCTGCCCAGTCCGGATCATAATCATACTGTTGTGTGAGAGGGTCCTCAGACCCCTCCAAGTCCTCCCCTTCCTCCGAAGTCTGCGAAACAGTCTGAAAATAAGGAGGACGGACAAAGGGGAAAAAGGGCCCCGTCGGGATCGGCACCACACGGCATCGATCTGGCACCGTTGTCGTGCTGAAACTGGGGACGTCGTCGTCCCAAGGAGCGGGCGACGTCCGAGGTGGTGCCGGTGGGGTCGACGGCAGTGGAGGTGCTACGAGGTCGACCGGGGTCCGATTCTGGATCCCAGAAGGTCCTGCGGCTGCAGGGCCAGAGCCACTGGCGATGCCGGGGCCGGAGCAGCCGGCGATGGAAGGACAGGACCTCTAGTCGGGCCCGCAGGGGCTGTAGGCACACTGGTGAGGCCAGATGGCCCAAAGAGTTGGGCCATGGCAGCAAGAAACTCTGGCACCTGAGCAGGTGTCGCCGACGGACCCGGAAAGGGTGGGTAGGCCGGCGGCGATGTCGCAGGCTCTGCCGGGGGTGGCACCACCCGCACCCTCAGCCGCGTCGCACGAGGGGAAGTCGAGGAGCGACTACGCTTCAATGGTGACGGCTCCGCGACCGGTCCCTCGACCTCCCATGGGACCCGGAGCGGCACGGAGCCGACTTCCGGACTTCCAGCAACTTTCCGGACTGCTGCTACAAAGTTTTCGGTGCCATGGCCTGGCAGTCGGGGAACGACTTGGAGTTGTGGTCGCGCCCCAGACAGTAGAGACACACGCGGTGTGGGTCCGTCACCGTCATGCGGTGACAGTCGCCACAGTTCTTGAAGCAAGGCATCTCTACGACACCAGGAGTTGATCGACTCGAAGAAATTGAGACAAAAGGCCTCGAAAAAACTCAGTCACAAATGACTGGGGGTACTTGCTCTTCCTGGAACTGCGCTTGCTGGTGCGGAAAAAGAAAGAACTGACATCAGCGCGTGTGGGCGCGTCTAAGTAGCTCTTGCGCTGTCATCTCGGCGCTGACGATGCCAACGACGCACGCGGAGCCGCATGACGACGCCTACCAACGCGCAGGGGTACTGCTGAAGTAAACTTTACGGATCCAGTCTGACGCCTGGGGGTAATTCTAAGGTAAGGAATCTATCACTACATGTTTCTTTCAGATACAATCACCATTAGTATGGCCTCCTGACCAGCCACTTTTCAATGGAAAGCTGCATTACACACACTCCCTCCTACTGCAGACGTTACAGATGGTCAAGCAGGCCCTCAATACTCATCGTTAATAATACCGAGTGACAACTGCTGTTATTTGCCATCCTGCACAGGAATGTTGCATTAGCAATTTGAATGTTATGTTACTGTGATTTATACAGCGTGCAGCTACTCCAAAGAGTGTCCCGGCGCTAAACAGAAATAACGGCACCTACTGTGAAGACCTATGCAGAGGCTCAGAAGAACTAAGTCTTTATTTTTTTCTTAAAGGCAGAGATCACGAGTCGTGAGTTTGTTCTATGTGACCGGCCCCAGATAGAAGGATCTGCTGCCTGTTATAAGCTGGCAGATTTTTGGGACTCTAGCCAAGTGTTCAGAAGAGGAGCGTAATGTTCAGGCAGGGACATAGTCACAGATACTCTCCCTTAGATAGCCGGCCCCTGAGCCATGCAGGTCTTTATGTACCAGGACTATGGATTTAAACAATATCTTTTTGAAGGGCCTCCAGATGGGGAGAGAGGTTGAGAAGCCACCGGGCTGCTGAGTTCTGAACCACCTGAAGTCTGCCCAGGAGCTACTGCCGGACGGCCCAAGTAGAGAACATTCCTCTAATCCAATTTAGAGGTTATTATCGCTTGGATTACCATTCTCTTGGAAGACTCTGACAAGAGGGGCAAGACTTTTTTCAGCATCCAAAGCATCCCCAAGTAAGAAATCAAAGCCTGGATCTGTGGCTGGAAGGAAAGGGCAATATCAAATGTAATGCCTAAGTTCCTTATTGAGCCCTGTTGAGGACCGAGAAGCGAAGCGTCCTTTGGTCAGAAAGATCTCCATAGGTTAGGGAAAGATGAACCGAAGATCATAATATCGGTCTTATCCGGGTTGCGTTTAGCTGATTAATTGCCAACCACTGGAACACCTTAAGAGAGGCAGTTATTAATAGCCCCCCAGCAAACTCTTCTCCTTTTCCACAGGAGAAGCTGGGTGTTATCTGCATACAAAATATTTAGCTTCCAGAAACTCCGCCAGTACCGCCAATGGTACAGCTATACATTAAGTAGAGTAGGGCTTAAAGCTGAGCCCTGAGGTACACCAACAATCAGTTTGGTTGCTTTGGAGGAAAAAGGAGGCTTCCAAACCGGTAAACAGCTTTTACTTTGCATGCTAAACAACGCATGCCATAACAACGTGGTCATTACAACGACCGCATTGTTATTTCACATACCGTTACAACGCAAGTCGGAAAAACGACTTGCGTTAGGGGGCAGAAGGTGTTGGATTTAAAATCTAACACCTTCCCTAGTGTCCGCATAGGCTGGAGTTGGAATAGTAAATTATACTATTTCAACATCCAGTGCCCCCTAAAAGCAAGTCGTTCTTCCGACTTGCGTTGTAATGGTATGCAAAATAACAACGCAGTTGTTGTAATAACCGCGTTGTTATGGCATGCGCTGTTATGGCATGCGAAAAAAAGGCCTATAATCATCCAAACCTCTTGGTTTCTTTCATCCACAAAAGAGGTAAGGCAGTTCAGGACAATATTCTTAATCCCAATTGCCTGGAGGCTATCAAGCAGCCTTCGATGAGGAACAGTATCGAAGGCCGTCGATAAGTCCAGCATGATCAAGATGGCCTTGCCTCCTATGTCTAGTGCGCCTCTTACATATTCCACAACTTCTAAAAGTGCAGTTTTGGTACTGAAGTGAGGTCTAAAACCTGACTGGCTAGGGTATCGGAGATTGTTCTCCAGAAATTGTGACAATCTTGCGTTGACCGAGTTTTCCAATATTTTGGAAAAAGCAGGGAGAAGGATCTATAATTAGCCTGCGCTTTCGGGTCCGCTGTGGGTTTTTTAAGTAATGGTATGACTGGTGCACTTTTCAGGTGGGCCGGAACCTTGCCAGATTGTAAGGAATATGCTACTTACCAGTATGCATCTGTTCTTGGCATGTAGAGCTGCAGAGTTGTACACTTAGCATAGATCGCAATCTGGTGTTGGGCCCGGATGTTTGCAGTTTGTTTTTCTTCTTGGACAGTCTTTGGAAGTCACGAGTTCGGTGACTCCTCCTTCGGTCCGTACTGCGCATGGGCTTCGGCTCCATCCTCAGATTGTTTTTCGCCAACAGGGAAATGATGGAGCGTAGTAATAACAGTGAGAAACCCATGTGTTGTATTTAAATAAGATGTACTGGAACGGATACAGGTAGCCGGGGAAGCGGGTGGGCGTGTACAACTCTGCAGCTCTACATGCCAAGAACAGATGCATACTGGTAAGTAGCATATTCCGTTCGAGGCATATGAGCTGCAGATTGTACACTTAGCATAGATTATATAGCAGTACCCAACCTTAGCGGCGACCACCGGTATCCGTTGCAGCTGTTTGAAAAAGTGTCTTTAGTACAGCCTGGCCCACCCTAGCTTGCTGCTTGGAATGCACATCTACACAGTAGTGTTTTGTGAAGGTGTGCGGTGTAGACCATGTGGCTGCTTTGCAGATGTCATCTAAGGGTATGTTCCCTAGAAAAGCCATAGAAGCCCCTAACTTTCTTGTAGAGTGGGCTTTAGGAGGAACATATAATGTTCTCTTTGCCTTTTGATAGCAAATTTGTATGCATTTTACAATCCACCTAGCTATCCCTGATTTAGAAATGGGGTTGCCTTTATGTGGTGGAGAGAAGGAAACGAACAATTGTTTAGTCTTCCTGAAGGGTTGCGTTCTTTGTATGTAGTATAGCAACGCCCTTTTCACATCAAGTGTGTGTAAGGCCCTTTCTGCAACAGATTGGGGTTGCGAAAAGAAGACAGGTAATTCCACTGATTGATTGAGGTGGAAGGGGGAAATGACTTTGGGCAGAAACTTCGGATTTGTGCGAAGTATGACCTTGCTGTGATGCATTTGTATGTAGGGTTCCTGTATGGTGAACGCTTGTATTTCACCAACCCTTCTAAGGGAAGTGATAGCTACAAGGAAAGCTGTTTTCCAGGTGAGAAACTGTAGCTCACATTTATGCATTGGTTCGAAGGGCGGACCCATTAGTCGTGTAAGAACTAAATTTAGATTCCATACAGGGGAAGGTGGTGCCCTGGGAGGAATTACGCGTTTAAGGCCTTCCATGAAGGCTTTAATAGCGGGCACTCTGAAGAGTGATAAATGCTGTCTGTTTTGTAGATAAGCAGCGATCGCTGCTAGGTGTAGGCGTATGGATGAATATGCCAGGTTACACCTGTGAAGATGGAGCAGATAGCATATGATGTGCTGTATGGATGCATCTAGAGGGTTGATTGTATTGTTACGGCAGTAAATTACAAATCTTTTCCACTTTGCGGCATAGCATGCTCTAGTGGTAGGACGTCTGGCTTCCATGATGATGTTCATGCAATCAGGGGGAAGGTTAAGGTATCCGAATTCTAGGATTTCAGGAGCCAGATCGCCAGGTTGAGCTGAGCTGGGTCCGGGTGCCTGATTTCTCCATGGTTCTGGGTTAGGAGGCATGGGGATAGATGCAGTTTTTGATGTGGTACCACTGACAGTTGTAGTAGCGTGGTGTACCACGGCTGCCTGGCCCACGTCGGAGCTACCAGAATGAGTGTGAGGGAGTGCTGTTGTAGCTTCCTGACCACTAATGGAATTAGTGGGAGAGGTGGAAAGGCGTATGCAAATCTGCCTGACCAGTTCATCCATATCGCATTGCCCTTGGACAATGGGTGTGGGTATCTGGCGGCGAAGCTTGGGCATTTTTTGTTTTCGTGGGTGGCGAAGAGGTCTATCTGAGGATGCCCCCACTGTTGGAAGAATGGGTGAAGAACTTGTGGATGCAGTTCCCATTCGTGTAGTTGTTGCGTTTGTCTGCTGAGCAGATCTGCCATGGTGTTTTGTACGCCTGGAACGTGCTGTGCCAGGAGAAAGATGTTTTGAGGAATTGCCCATCTCCATATGCTCTGGGCTAAGCGGGAGAGCTGGGGAGAGTGTGTCCCCCCCTGTTTTTGGATATAATACATTGCAGTCATATTGTCTGTGCGAATGAGGACTGCTTTGCCCGAAATCTGTTTTTGGAAAGATTTTAGGGCTAGAAAGATCGCCAAGAGCTCCAGATGGTTGATGTGGAGCGATTTTTGCTGTGGCGTCCATAGACCTTGCATGGTGAGGTGTAGAAGGTGCGCTCCCCAGCCGGAGAGCGATGCGTCCGCTGTTAGAATCACCTGAGGGACCGGATCCAGGAACGGCCGTCCTTTGGAAAGGTTTGTGGTGTTCCACCACTGCAGAGAGTGATGTGTGCGGCCGTCCACCAACACCAGATCCGTCAGCTGACCCTGGGCCTGGTTCCACTGTTGTGCTAGGCACTCTTGAAGTGGACGCATGTGGAGTCTTGCATGGGGCACTATGAAAATGCAAGACGCCATCATTCCTATGAGCTTCATAAACACTCTTGCTGGAAGAGAGTGTTGAGGAAGGAATGTTTTGCGTAAGGCTTGAATGCTTGTGATTCTGGCTGAGTTTGGATAGGCAATACCCTTGGAGGTGTCTATAGTGGCCCCGAGATATTGCTTTGTGTGAGATGGTATGAGGTGGGACTTTTGGTAGTTCACCGTGAAGCCTAGCTGGTGGAGCAGTTGGATGGTGCTGTTTGTATGCTGCACACATTGGTCGTAGGACGCGGCTTTTATCAGCCAGTCGTCTAGGTAAGGGAAGACGTGAATATGTTGACGTCTGAGGTGTGCTGCTACTACTGCTAGGCATTTGGTAAACACCCGTGGTGCGGTGGTGACCCCGAAGGGGAGAACCGTGAATTGGTAATGTTGCCCGTCCACCACGAACCTGAGGTATTTCCTGTGAGAGGGGTGTATTGGAATGTGAAAGTATGCGTCTTTCAGATCCAAGGTTGTGAGAAAGTCTCCCTGGCAGAGGAGTGGGAGGACTTGCTGTAGGGTGACCATGTGAAAATGGTCTGAATGTATGTAGGCATTTAGAGGCCGGAGGTCGAGAATGGGTCTGAGGGTCCCGTCTTTCTTTGGTATTAAGAAATATAGGGAGTAGACCCCTAGATTTTGTTGATTGACGGGGACCTGCTCTATAGCGTGTTTTTGGAGGAGTGAGAGTACCTCTTGTTTGAGCAGTGTGGAATGTTCTTGAGACATTGGACGGTGCCTTGGTGGGATATTGGGTGGGGTAGATGTTAGTTCGAGACAGTACCCTGACCGAATGATTTGGGTCACCCATTTGTCCGATGTTATGGACTCCCATGCGTGGATAAAGTTTTGCAGTCTGCCCCCGACCGGAGTGGGATGGTCTGGGGGGAGCGGAGGGGAGTCATTGTGCGGGTGGGGTGGCAGAACGGGTGTTGTTGGTTTTGCCCCTGCCCTTGTTGTTGTTGCCTCTGTAACCACCCCTTTGATTGCCCTTTGAAAAGGTATTTTGAGGAGGGGACTTGTAGGAGGTAGAGGCGTTATCGGTGGAGGAGCCTCTGCCTGTGCCACGAAAGGACGAGCGTCGAAAGGAACGTTTAGAGGCTTGTGTTTGGAGTGCCCCCATAGACTTTGCTGTGTCTGTGTCCTTTTTCATCTTTTCCAACGCTTCGTCTACCTTTGGCCCAAAGAGAGTTTGCTGGTCAAAGGGGTGGTTGAGTATGGATGCCTGGACTTCAGGCTTGAACCCTGAGATCCTGAGCCAGGCATGGCGACGAAGCAGGACACTTGTATTTATGGCTCTAGAAGCAGTGTCGGCTGCATCGAGGGCACATTTAATGGAGGTGTTTGTAATTAGTTTACCCTCCTGTATCAGGTCATGAGCCTTGCGCTTGTGTTTTTCTGGAAGGTGCTGCATAAGAGCCTCTAGTTCGTCATAGTGTGCTCTGTCATATCGCGCAAGCAGTGCTTGTGTGTTTGCAATGCGCCACATGTTTGCAGCTTGGGAGGCGGTGCGTTTACCAGACGCGTCCAGAAGTTTAGATTCCTTGTCTGGCGGTGGGGCTTCTCCTGAGGATTGGGAGTTAGCCCGCTTTCTAGCTGTGGAGACAACTAGGGAATCTAGGGGAGCAGGGCCCTTAATGTATGCAGGGTCTGTGGGTGCCGCTTTGTACTTCTTCTCTATTCTAGGGTTCAGTACTCTGGCCCTGACAGGGTCTTTGAACACCTCTGTAGCGTGCTTGGTGACACCCTTAAGCATGGGTAAAATAGAAGTGGATTTGTCTTGTATGTCAAATGTATCCAGTAGGAAGTCTTCCTCCACTGGTTCACTGTGCATGTCCACCCCATGGTAGTGTGCTGCTCTCTGCACTAAATGATGAAACCCTAAGGAGTCCTCTGGAGGAGACGGCCTGGATGGGTATAGGTCGTCCTGAGGTATATCTGGTATATCAGGGTTATTGTAATCCTCCCATGGGTCTGGGGTCCCTGGTGGAGTGGGATCCATTGGGGCGTCCGCCGGGTAATTGTCCGGGTCCCCGTCATCCGGATCTGGGGCCGGATCGTAGTGAGGTGGAGGTGGCGGAGACCTGGGAGGGGGAGGGGGTGGAGGTGGTGGAGGAGGTAGGGGAGGCGGTAGTGGGGAGGGCACTCTGAGGGGTGAAGTAGCAGAGTCCTTCCTTTTGGGTGGTGGAGGAGGAGCCGGAGTATCAAGGCGTCTTTTCTTGATAATTAAAGTCAATAGTCCAGTCTTTGGATCTTTGGACAGAGTCTTTTGTAGAGGGTCTGGTGTAAACAGAGCCAGTGGCGTCGAATCGTCCGTCGGCACCGGTGATTTCGGAGCCGAGGGCTTCGATGGTTTGTGTGCGCCATGCTTTTTTGGGGCCTCCTGTTTTTTCGGCGTCGAAGGAGTTTTCGGCGTCGGAGCGTCGGTGCCGACAGATTTATGTTTGTGTTTGGTCGGCACCGAAAGTCCAGGCTTCGGCACCGGTGGCTTCGGAGTCGAGCTGGATATTGCTTTCTTCGGTACCGGATGCTGTTTTTCGGCACCGGGCGTCGGCTGGCTCGATCCCGAGCTGCCGTGAGACTTTGGGTGCTTCGACACCGAGCCCGAAGGTGGGGTGATCGAAGCTTTGGTCTTGGTTTTGCCCAGGCCGGCAGGCGAGGGAGTAACCTGAGTCTCTTTGGTTTTGGGCGCGGGGGTGGGAGGGGGCACAGTACTCACGGCCCGCTGCGCCGGTGTGATGTCCTCCACGTCGGAGTCGTCGGCTTCGGAAGCGCTGACGACATCTTCTTCCTGCTCGGTGTGTGTTTGCCCCGAAGCTTCGGCGCCGTCTCCGAAGATGTCCGGTGGAGCTGCAGACGATGAGTGCGCCATGGTGCGTCGAGCTTTTCGATCCCGGATGGTTTTCTTCGATCGAAAAGACTTACAGGCGGGGCAGTCTCTGGCCTCGTGTTCTGGAGAGAGGCAAAGATTACACACCTGATGGAGGTCGGTGTGGGGAAATTTAGACCCACATTTTGGGCACTTTTTGAACGGAGTCCTTTCCATCGGCCGGGACCGGAGTCGAGGAGGGCCCGAAGGCCGGTGCCGATGTACGGGATGGAGAAAAGTGCCGCTTCGAGAGATGAAGATGATGATGAAGAAACTCGAAGATACGAGGATTTTCCGTCGAGGCTGGAACCGTAGAAGTTCGAAGCCGGAGCACGAAGTATCACATCCGAGCCCGATGGCGGAAAAAAACAATCTGAGGATGGAGCCGAAGCCCATGCGCAGTACGGACCGAAGGAGGAGTCACCGAACTCGTGACTTCCAAAGACTCTCCAAGAAGAAAAACAAACTGCAAACATCCGGGCCCAACACCAGATGGCGATCTATGCTAAGTGTACAATCTGCAGCTCATATGCCTCGAACAGAGGTGTTTAATACTCTGTTTATAATTGGGTTAATAACCTGGGCTACATTAGCCAACAATGCAGGAGGGTGTGGGTCAGAAGGGGAACCCGACTTCAGACTCTTAATGACAGCCAAGGAGTCCTCTAGAGGCAAAGGGCAGAAATTAGCGAAGGTTCGACTCCCCTTGGTAGGAGTAGAAACCTTTGTTGTCACAGAGTGGATTATTGCTGATTGCACATCTATGAGAAGATTTGCCTGAATGGTGTAGATTTTATAATGAAAAAAGAATTCCAATTCACCACACCATTCCGGCGATCTCTAGAGATGACCTCAGAGCTTAAAAAATGTTTTTACAATTTTTAAAATCTCCTTGGATTTATTACCGGCTTTGGCAATCTCCTTATCAAAAAGTACTTTTTTGGATAGATGTACCTCTGAGCGATTGTCATACAGTGATAGCTTAAAGAGTATTTTATCGTCTAAGCTGTAGATATGCCTTTATTACCTTTCAAGATGTTTTTTCTGAATCGAAGGACCACATTAAATCAATGAGCTGTTGGTTTAGTCCAATGAGAATGATGTGCGGAAATAGGGGCTATCTCACTTGAATCCAATCACACGGCATACGATTCGAGGGAACCAGAAAGAACCGGAGTGTTTGCTTCAAGCGCTTGAATCAGATCAGCTTGTTGGACTTTATGGAAAGCGCTAGAGTGAGCCCAGGTGTTCTCTGTGATGTAACAGCCTTTTGACATTCTTGGCCAATTAAATTGGATTAGGTCATGATGAGACCACTCAAGAGGCGCCAACTCGGAAAGGTCCAGGCTCAAGTTGGAGAAGACTAACGTATGACCAGCTTGGTGAGTTGGACCGAATACCTCTGTTGTTCAAGTCCAAAGGATGATATAGCATCTAGAAGTAAGTGGATTGCCGGGTGAGAAGGATTATCCATATGGGCATTAAAGTCCCCAAGAACTACAAAATGAGAAAACCTAAGAGCCCAAGAGGCTAGCGTGCTTCCTAGTGATTTCAGACATGGACCAGCATGACCAGGAGGTCTATAAATAAGTGATATAATATGTGAATTATTAGGCAGCTAGGCCTCAAACTGGTTAAGACTAAAATGTGAACTCAAGTTGTCTTGGGCCTATGACGGGATAAAATTTGTCAGGTGGAGAAACAGGTTGGCCATTAGAGGGCCAATTGTAGTCTGTAACTGAAGAAACCACCCCATGACAAGAGGAGGAGGTGCACTTTCAGGCCTCTCTTGAACATAAAAGAATAATTGCCCAGTGTGAAAGTGCGAGGTAACTTGTCCATTGTAAATTGATAGATCTTAAATCAAATACTTTCTCAGCTTAGGTGTGTGGATGTTTCACAGGTTTCTTGTAGCAGGTTTGAAGTTTAGGGTTGGTAGGTAGGGTTGGAGGGCTTTAGAAGGGAGTGGGATACTTAAAAAACATTAAATGTGTAGTCTATTCAATTATACGCGACAAGGAAAACGTTGTCATGTAACCACCGGTTAACAGCGTGTAGTAACGTAGATTCTCATGCTCTGCATACCCCTGCCATCTAGTGTTGGGCTCAGATGTTTCCAAGCTGTTCTTGGGTCTTGTCTACTAGACAGCGCATGCACTGTCTGTTGTGAGACATACTGTGGTCCTACATAGGACATACAGGGGATTTGGTTGGCTTTACTGTAACTCATTTGTTCACTTCATATTCAATTACTTGCCTTGTCCATCTTGTGTCTGCCCCTCCCCTGGAGTATTGGCCCTTTACCTATCTCTTTCCACTGCTTACCTTAAGGGACCTACTTTTTCCTTTTAGGTTAAGCACTCCACAAGTGTGCATGTGTTTTCTAGCTGTCTTCCTCATATATTTCTTTTAACCCCCTGTGCCCTGCACCATGTTTCACTCTCTTGCGGTGTGCTTATCCACACATTTCACTGTGATGCACTCACTGTCATTTGCCTCTTCCCACACCACATTGCTTTCTCGCCCATGTGCTTTTCTCTCTCCCGCTCAACATTTCTCTCTGCCAGTTTACTCCTCTGCGCTCCATGTGGCTTCCCCTCCCTCACTCATGCCCTCCGTGTTGCTTCCACCCCTCTTTTTCGCTTCTTTCTCCAAGCCCCTGCCCTCTTCCCACCCATACCCTTGCCCTCTTCCCAGCCATAGCCACTGAGCCCCATTCCGGCCCACCGTGTTACTCAGCAACCCTCTCCCTCACCCACTGGCGCCTAACCCCCCCCAAACAGAAAAATCTGCTAGCAATATTTCAGTGACACAATCGCCACACAATAGGGACTTTAAAAAAAAATCTTATTAGCTTTGAGTCATGCTGCACAGGATTGTGGCTATGGTGCAGCATGGTTAAAAATCATTGGCAAAGCCAATAGGTCGACAAAGGTGAGACCTATTGGTTTTGCCAATGTTTGTTCTTTAAACAAGTTACAGGAACTGTTGTGACTATCCGTGGTCCACAATACATCAGAACACAGGCTGCACCTCAGACTGTTTTCCACTCAGATGGCAAGAAGTGTAAGTGGAGAGCAGTGTAGAAGACAGTGTGCCGTGCCCTGTGATGGGAAAGAGAGGAAAACATCTGTCATCATCACTGGCTTCTGGGAAGGAAGGGGGGCACATGAAAAAGAATGAGTGGCAGTGCCTAAAGATCTGCTCAGAAGCCCCCAGCCGGTGCTATGAAGTGTTGGCCTGCCGAATACCAAAGCTGTGCAGTCTTGAATCCACCTCATCCCTCTTTAATTCACTGCTAGACACTCCCTGCCCCTTTATCCCAATCTTCCAGACTCCGGTCTTATACCTTTGTGATGGTTTTATTTCTTTCTCTTGGTTCATCTTTCCTCTGTTTGGTTTTCTAACTCTTGCTCTTGTAAATGTTGGATGAGGAAAAATAAGTGCCGGCCCCCACAAATGAGTGTCAGGAGGCCCCGCAAGCAACAACTGCTTCAAAATAAACACTTGGTGCATGTGAATCTACAGCACTACACGCTGTGTACATATGGTTACAAAGTAATTAACATTTTCCATCCACAGCAACCGTGGCTGTAGATACACATGCTCTACATAGACTACAAAGCAGTTTCTCCTCAAAGCGTTTACAGCAAGCAGATGATACAGATGTCTGAAACAGTGTTTTTAGAAAGTCTGGGCCAACTAAAACCTGTGACGGGCCAGAATATCCACTCAGTAGTGTTTGGTGAATGCCTGAGTGATTGAAGGGATCTGCTAAAGGGGTGTTACCCGGAAAAGCTAGACTTTTTACAAGTGGAGTGGGCCCTAACGGGCATGAGGGGTGTTTGCTTGGCTCTAGCATAGCAAGTTTAAATGACCTTGACAACCCATCTTGCAATGCCCAATTTAGAGATTATGTGGCTCTTGAACGGTTTGGCAAAGGCTACAAAAATTTTATTGAACTTCTAAAAAAACATCATTCTATCAGTGCAGCAATAGTGCCCTCTTAACATCTATTGTGTAAAAGCCTTTTCTGCTGTGCATTTCGGAAGCTTACTGGCAGCTCAATGGCTTGGTTCATGTGGAAAGGAGTAACATCCTCTGGCAGATACTTGGGGTTGGTTTGAATCACTACTTCATCCCTGTGAACCTGAATGAAGGGTTCCCTTCAGAATGAGTATACACTCTTTTGAAAGGATCTCAGGTGCCAGATTGCTAGGCTGAGATGCCTAGGATCTGGGTGTCTGAGTGAGAAGGTCTGGCCTTAGTGGGAGCTTCACATGGGAGTGGACGGACATTTCTAGGAGCATTGAGTACCAGGGTATCTTGCCAAAGATGGTGCTACTAGGATGAGGGTCAAGGACATCTGCCTTATTTTCACTGCATACAGAATGAGGGAGAGAGTAAGAAAAGCATAGGCAAATATCCCCGAGAAGTTCATCCACTAGCCCATGAACGGTCAGTGGGGCTACCAGGTGGCAACGTCTGGAATTTTGCAAGGAGGGGGGAGGGAGAAACAACAAGGTCAATGACAGAGGTTTCCCACTGATTAAAGTACCTGAGAAGGACTTGTGGATGGAGTTTCCACTTGTGGACTTATTAATGCATCCTGCTGACCCGTTTCCAACCTGCAGCAAATGCTCCACCAACAAGTGAATGCTGCTGCAGATAGACCAGTGACAGATCTCCTGAGACAATAAAAAGAGCTGGAGGAGAATGTGTCCCCCCCCCCCCCCCCCCCGAGTACTGTTTTCCTACAAATGAGTTTGAAGAAAGCTCTGAGGGCTCGACTAATAGCTAGCAATTTCAGGTAATTGATGTGCTGCCCTGCCACTCGGGCCCAGGTGCCTTGAACAGTCATGCCATTGAGGTGAGCACCCCATCCCATAAGAGAGGAGTGGTGTTAATGGTCACCTGCAGAAGGGGGTCTAGAAAGCCTGCTGAGTAACAGGTTGGTGCTGTTCCATAATAGGGAGTGCTGTAGCCCTGGTCGTTACCAACTCTAGATCTTCACTGTGCCCTTCGATGTGTGCCCACTGCCTCCTAGCAGAGGTCATATGTGCAACCAGGCATGAAGCACTGTTCATATGCACAAGGCCAGCATCCCCGGTTTGCTCAGTTGTTACGGTGAAGGAACATACAGTCCAAAAAAGAGGCAGCCCCGTTTCAATGCCATCACGCTCTGTTTGTTGGGGTATGTTTTCTCTGTGACAGCTTTTAGTAGAGAGCCCAAGACGGGCTGTTAACTACTGAGGTTGAAGATGTGACTTCTTGAAGTTGATGGCGAATCTTAACTTGTAGAACAAGGGCATGGATGTCAGAGTGTGTGCTAGGCACTGTTGCTTCTCTTGATCAACTAGTCGTACAGGCATGGAAAGAAGTTTATGGAATTTCTGGACAGGTGTGCTGCCACTACCTGGTGGACTCTTTGTAAACACCATTGGAGCCCTTTTGACTAAGAACAGTAGCGCCTTCAACTGAAAGTGGCATTCACTTACCACAATGCCAATGCACTGGTAGTGAGCTGGGTGTATGGGTATGAAAAAGCATGCACCTTTCAGATCAAGTGCTGACATGAAGTCCTGCAGAGTGGCCATATGAAAGTGTTAGGATGAACTTGCTCGACGGCCAAAGGTCTAGAGTCAGCTAGAGGGAGAGGTCCTTCTAAAGGATGGTGGCACCAATCTAACGACACCCTCAGAGAAGACCACCTGGACCTCTTTCTCTAATAGCTGCGTCTCCTTTTAAAAATTACTTGATTGAACTTCTACTTGGCACTAGTAATAATATAAGTCTGTTTTTTTCCATCTGTAAATGTTTTTATGTATCTTTTATTGTTCTAATGTACCGAAATAAAGATTTTGAAATGAAATAGCTGTAGATGGTCTCAGTGGAGTAAGTGGTGGCGGGGTCGGGATTGCTGGGTGGCATGGTTTTAATTCAAGACCGCACCCTTTTTGTAGAACTGAGAGTACCCAGTGATCTGAGGTGATGTCCTTGAGGGAAGACGTATTTCAGCCTTCCCGCAGACAGGTGATGTATAATTTGGGGAGTGAGGTGGGTCTGCTGGTGCTGGCTTGATCACAGGCTCCAGCTCTTCTTCCTCTGCCTCCTATACAGGACTTCACAACTGTTCTCAGACAATTTTGAAGCCGTATGTCAGACTCTTTCTCTTTGGCACAGAACAGGTCTATAGTCCAGAAAATGTTTGGCATCTCAGGAGAGGCTTGCTGCTGCATCCTGTGGATGAATCCACGGTGTTCTCTCCAGTACTAGCAAAATGCATAACAGGCATCACAGGTGCTGTGCGGGTATTTGGTATTACAACTAGGGCAAATTTGGAAGGGTGTACCCTCGCCTTAGGTGCAGTCTCCAAGAGGCGCCTAAGATGAATCCAGCGGCACCGATGGCCGGAGCAAGGGAATCCAGTGGAGGGCTCAGGTTCCATCAGGGAAGTCGTCTTAGGAACATAGCTGGTTGTAAAAAATCAATTGTTGAACGCATCAGTCCTAGAGCTGCTTTCTCTAATGTAGAGACATGATGAGATGAAGGCCATGTCCTGGTGCATTGTGGAATAATAGGGGAGTCACAACAGGTCTTGTGACTAAAACTCCTTCCAAGAAAAACAACTGAAAATGTCTGGGCACAACACTGCGTGGCAGGACTATGCACAGCATGTGTATCTACACCACAATCAATCTACATTCATACTCAATGAAACAATGTATATTGTTTCACAATTAAGTGACCCATTACCCTTTGGAGAAGCAGGTTAATAAATAAGAGACCTTTCGTCCCCAGCTTCTTGTTTTCGTTTTTGTAAATCACAGTCTATCCCATTCCATTCATAAAGGGTCATTCTGCAGGATTACTGCCACCTGGCACTACCCATGTGGCTCATCATTTGCCATGAACACAGACATCAAGTTATGGGTTGCACCAGCCTCCCAACCACTGGATTATGTAAGAGCAGGTCTCCTGCATCAACTTTCATTGGCCAAGCACCCCCTCCCTGAAAGTGAGAAACAGGGTAAAAGTATGAAATTAATTGTTTTGTTTAGGATTATTTCATATTTTTGTAAACCACTAGGGGTTAGATGTACATACGTCATGAGTAGTGAATTCCTAATTCTGATTTCCAGAAATCACAATTAGGAAATCGCAATTTCTAATGTATGAAAATCTTTTAAGTTAAATTAGCGATTCCTATTGGGGCGCAAATTGACCCACTTCATGAATATTAATGAGGTAGGTCGCAATTTGCAATCAATTAGGAATCGCATCCATCACAGGGATGGTGGGCTTCTGGAGTCAGAAGATTACCATGTCTGTGATTGCTTTTAAATAAAGCAATCTTTTTTTAAACACAGCCCGTTTTCCTTTAAAGAAAATGAGATGCGTTTAAAAAGAAAAAAACGGAACTCTGAAGTTTTCTTTTTTGAGAGAAGGCAGTGGTCCGTGGGACCACTGCCTACTCTCCAAAAATATTTTTTCAACCATTCTCAAAGGGGAAGGAGTCTCTAGGGGACCCCATGTAATTTGTGAATGGGTTAACATCCACTTTCAAATGGAGGTTAATTGTGAATGTTTTGCAACCGTATTTCAGTCGCAAAACATTCGTACATATCATTCCAATTCGGTATTTGGAAGGGACGCAAACGGTCCTGATTCTGCAAATCTGACCATCTGCAGTCTCAAAAATATTTTGTATAGGTAGCCCTAGATTCCTCCTTAAGTCTGCTTTTGCTGAGAATATATAATAGAAAAACCAACAGAATCAATCTTACCTCTACCCCCAACTTCCTGAAGTACTCCTCAGGAACCACATACGGTATATTCTATTGTAGTTATCCTAGTCATCTTACATAGGCCCACATGCCCTAGAAGCAAAAGTGGCAATTTCGTCGAGCGTCTTCTTTGAAAGTATTCAGGACACATATAAGCTACGATTAAGGAATACCCTGGGGCTTGCACGTGATGTAGCTGCCCAAGTAATAAACACGCATTGGACCAGGGGTCCATTGTATTAGGGGGTAGAGCACTACTTGCTGCCAGTTGAAGTGAAACTCCAAGTATCCACCTAAGATATTCACAATCTACAGTAACCGGTTTAGGGTCTTCTGTGGGTGCGCTACATATAGTATAATATCATCCACCTCTGAGATTCTATCATCAGATGTAACGTTCTGCTCCAGTCCCTCAACAGCGCATTACCCCGATCCAATAGGGCAGAGGTTCCAGTGCCAGCACGTAGATGCAAGGCGATTGGGGACACCCATCTAGTACCTCTTAAGATGGTTCAGACTGCTCTACTTTAACCTTCACCCTAGCCAGAGGATATTGATAAAGGAGGCTGATGAAGGTCAGATAATTGGGTCCACATCTAATCTTTTGGAGGACTCTAAACAAGCAAATTCTACTCTAGAGAATCGACCGCCTTAGTGGCGTCTACAGATCTTGTTTCTTTCATTCATTTTATGGGCGACAACTTAAGCAAAGGTAATGACTTGCAAAAAATATTTGGAAAAACTGTATCATAATGGCGAAGTGCTAGACAGTATGTGTGTAAAAGAGCGGGTCAGTGGGATGGTGAATGTTTGAGCTTTGAACTGGTGTGTAGTAGACTGGAGTGAAGAAAAGACGTACAGAGAATAAAAGGAGGCCATGGAAAAAACTGAATAAGGTGTCTGAGGAACAGTGGGATCAAAACCTATCCACACAGATATCAGGATGACACTGGAAAAGAAAGAAGAGCATGGGAAATGGGCCAAACGAAATTGAATCAAACTACAGAAAACAAAACAGAGTAAATAGACATGAAAGCATACACAGATGAGAAAAAGCAGGAGAAACTAAAGTTTGGAGCAGCTGAAATAAAAACACAACATATGATTGAAAGTCAGAAACTGTTCAGAAAACACACCCAGAATACTCCAGGTAAAGCATGGTGGCATTGCTACTTTTACAATAACATTTACACAGATTTCATGAGATGTCCCGACAAGGCCCTAAAAAGAAAAGATCTTCCAAAGTAAACATTCATTAGACAAAAATGTGAAGCTAGAAACACAGACCTGCCCAAAAACAAACATCTTTTTTTAACAGAAATGTGAAAAATCATCAATTCATGCGACTAGTGTGTCATGACACAGCAATCATTTCGCAGAATAGATTTTTTAAGGTTTCTTATATGGTTCATTACTTGCTCAAGCTGAAATTGAGAATAAAAGCAGCAGAGGCAGCAGCAAACTTACCTGTTTGGAGCTATTCATGAAGTAGTCCTATTCACAGCAGGCACACGGAAAAGCCAATCAGCAATGAGCAAGTCAGCGGCCACAGCAAACGCAAAGAGAGGAAGAGAGTAGCCAAAGCAGAGTCAGCAAGATATACTGTATGCAACAGGGCGATTTGTGGTGAAATTAGCATTTCGATCAAGTAGATACTTGATAGAATCAAGCAAATGAAAAGGCTCTTGCCAAAGACAGATTGTAAATTAATGTACTGCTGCAGAAGCATTTGTAATGTCACTTTCCCACTGCATAACCATGCAAGGTGCATCAATCTAAGTGTGCCCCCAAGCAACGCTGGTATCCAGAGCTCTGAATTTACTTTGTTCCTGCATTTTTGTTACTTTGTAGACACTAAAGCCAGGCCAACACAGGAGATGCTGTCAGCAGGGACTTATCTTAAAGGTGGCGACAGAGTGGTGGTAAGAAAAAGGGGGGAACTGCTAGGATGCTGAACAGGGTACAACAGCTAGAAAAAAATAATAGTAATGAAATAAACGAAATACAAATAAAAAAATAAGTGGAGGACTAGGAAATCATGTTACCACCTCATCACACCATTAACATTAGAGGAAGCTAGTCTATTTCCGACCTATGACAGTATAATCGTTACTTTAACTGGAAAGGTACTCACCGATTAGTGTACCTGTTTGCTCCTGAAAAGTGCAGGTACTTTCCCAGTATATTTATTGCAGCAGTGACGAGAAGCGCCAGTACACTTTTCAAATTAAAGAAATGCAGGTACTCGGTACCTGCCCATTTAAACCACTGAATATAATGTTCTATATAATTGCTTTATACATCTCAAAGTGTTTTTCCTCATGACCCTTTTTTGTTAGACTGTAACAATGAAACCTTACAGATATGTCATTAAAAAATAAAAACATAGCACGTTACATGCTCTCTGATGAAATCTATGTGAAACTTCCATGCCACAGGTAGAGCTACTGAAACAGTAGCAGCATATAAAACATTCTATGGATAAAGTTACCAAATAATGTTTTTTATAAGTATGTTGCGCTAGGTTCCTGCTAAATGTTTATATAACTCAAAAAGTGATTCAGTCAAACATATTAGAACATATGCGCCGCCTAAATTAAGTACTCAAGAGTAAAAGGTGAACTATCTTGCGTAACAACTGAAAGCTCCAGGGGGTTCCTTTTCACCCTTCTCAAAGGTAAAGTAAGAACTGTTTGGTAAGGGGGATGTGGGATATCAAACATCCTGTGCGGCTGCACTAAAAAAATTAAAAAAAAGAGTGCGACCATATACAATGATTACAAACGACTTAAGAAGTGGTGGCGGGAACAGGGCATCACTAATGGCTGAACCAGAATAAAGGGGACACCAGCCGCCTTCCTCGAAACAGTGGAAATACACACCAACCTTCACTTGCGCCCTTTATACTAAATAAATATAGTCCCATGAGTCACACCGCCAAATTAAAAAAATATCTGTTGTTAAAAAATACTCATCTTGTACACCAAGGAAGGGTAAAATACTAAGCTAGTCCTGCCAAGAAACTGGTCCTTCTGAGATTCAAATCTGCAATCTGCTGATTTCTGCAGGAAACAAGATCTAGTAAAGGCCTGGGTTTTCGCTGGGGATTTTATTCACTCCTTCAGATCTTCTGAGTTTCGAGGGGTGCATGAAATAAAGTATTTAGGCCAATAAACAGAGGGAGATGAAATTCTCCGCCTATATTTGTAATACCCTACACCTTTACATTTGGAATAAGCAGATTGAATTGAGAGATAGTAAGCTATCTAGAGAGTAGGCAAGAAGTTAGCAGGATTACTCAAAGCAGGTAATGGGTCTATGATGGTCTACAAGAATTATAATAAAAATTAAATGACCTATCAAAAACACTAACCCTCTGAGGGTTTTATAATCAATAAAATCTGTGACCAAGAAATTACACAATTATTCCAGTAACGAGATTGTTTACCCACTTGGCAGCCTTACCAGTACATGTGCCTAGACAGAAAAAAAAGAAGCTCAGTGGCTTATGTGCTTATGCTAGTAATTATATAGTGGTTAACAGCTTTTCCTCCTTCTATAGCTGATGAAATAAGTACCAACAAGTTAAGGAATAGTAACGCACATTAAGTAGAGTGGTTTGGAATTAACAGCTGTGGCAATAAATGGTACCATGTTCAAAATTCACACTCATTAAGACAGTATCACTTTATACGATTTTTTATTACAAATGTTATTGTGTAATTAATGAATGTTCACCAAAAAAAAAACAATTGGTAGAATATTTTAATATACGGTTAAGATTCAGTTAATATTAAAAGTCCCCAGTAAGCTATCTAACACAGACGGAGAGAAGTATTTTAAATGTTGTCTTACTGCAATATATTTACCTACTCACAAAGACGGCACAATTTAGAATGGTCTATGAACAATTAATTAATATGTAACTTGAAAATTGCCCAGTTTATTTTTCCTTTAACTAAGATGAACTATGCAGATAAATGTCAGCCATATTGTATTCAAAATTAAAGCCCACGTGAGATCGTGTAGATGTTTGTATTCATGTTTTCTATTATTTTAATGAGTACTCATCAAGGTGTGTTTAAATTTATTAGAAGTACAATTGGAATGTAAATACTTTTTTATACCACAGTGATGGGTACATACCTGGATTTGCCTTATACCTCATTCTATTTATGCACTTAACAAATGCCTCACTAGTAAGCCAGAATGATGGATGGGCTCAAAATGGGTTATTATATTTTTCAGATGACAAGGATTGCACAAGACAGAAACCTACCTGCTGTCTTTGGTAAGCAGAGAATGTCCTTTCGATATCTTCAAGATCTAAAATCTTAAAGACTTTTGCGTCATCAATTTCTGTCCACAACGTGCCTTCCAATTTGCCCTGTAGGAATGAAGAAAACAATGAGCTGGAGTTTCTGTAATTGGGTTACATATGTAAAGTAAAAATGACTCAAACTCAATGACAAACGTACACTGGAATAAAGAGCACTTTGCAATTGGTTAAGAATTCTGATCCTAAATCTGATGCAACCGGTTTTCATAAAATGTTATTAAAACAAAATTAATCTTTGACTTTGAGAAGTGGACTGTAAATGTTAGCAATCAGCATGTATATTTCCTTATCTATTTCTCATCCGTCACTATGAACATTGCAGAATGCCCACTTACCTTTAGCACCCCCCCCCAACTTTCAGTCTAAACACACAAGAGAACTCTCTCAGTGGGGATGCCATCCATAGAAAAATGCAAAAACAACAGTTGATGGACAGAATGCAGAACAATGTCATACATTCACCCCAGTACAGAGATCTGGGTCTAAATCCATCGTTTTTTTGCTCACCATGCCATTCTAGTTTGAACCCAGCCATATGCAAATCAGTCTTGACCCTGTGCCTCATGGGAAAAGTCCAGCCCGAAATGCCAAGCCAGGTCCTCCCTGGACTGGAAAACAAGCATCCTAGGACGGTTTCATCTTCAGCCAGGATAGCTTGATTCCAGTGGAGAGCACGGGACTCACGTCTAAGCATACCCGTCCCACTCGGGGTGACAAATGCAAAAACAACAGTTGATGGACAGAATGCAGAAGGAGTAGTTTCTTTTCTGTAACTCCAGTTCTGTAGTAGGGGTATCTCTGTTAGAGTCATAATCTAGTGAATAGTCCCGCCCATGTGCGTGGACCCCGGAGCAATAAAAAATAATCTCTAAAGGTGACAAATCATGCAGACCTGCATACACCTTTAAGAGAGAATTTAATTTAAAGACAGATAATGCAGCCTATACCCACAGGCTACACTGTCCAGTACTTCAACTAGAATTCCACCAACATCCACAAACAGCACTGCCTGTCCAGCTTTTCTCCACATAGGAAAAAACCCTGCCTCTACCAGCAAAAACCTCTGGAATGATAGAGAGGAAGGAGTGGACAGACAAGCCCCATAGGCTGCCATTATGTGGCTTAAAACAGGATACTGTGCCTTTAAGAAAACGTTCCAGGTTTCCCGAACTTTCCCCAGTATCCCAGAATGCCCAGCAGGTCCCATTTACTTTCAGTTCTTTTTGAAGGCGTAGCACACCAGACCTGTAGCATTCTACATATGAATAAGTATCTCTCCACCGGGGAGGAGGGCAGGCGCTTATGACTATAACAGAGATACCCCTACTACAGAACTGGAGTTACAGAAAAGAAACTACTCCTTCTGTAGTAGGGGATCTCTGTGTATAGTCATAATCTAGTGAATAGAATGGCAAGCCCATCCCCACACAACAAAAGCGGTGGAGAACACACAAGACACTAACACTACTGTGCGAACAAATTTCGCAGCGAAGCCTGCCCAACCTGAGCATCTGCCCTGGCATCCGTGTCCAGATAGTATTGCGCAGCAAAGGTATGGACCGACTTCCAAGTGGCCGCCTTGCAGATTTCCGCAATCGGAACATTACGCAGCAAAGCCGTCGTGGCAGATTTGCCCCTGGTGGAATGAGCCTTAGGTTTACCCCCTAAGGTCTTATTAGCCTTTTGATAACACAATTGTATGCAGGACACAATCCACCGAGAAATGGACTGCTTAGAGGTCGCAAGACCAGTCCTGACTGAGCCATAATTAACAAACAATTGGTCAGACCTACGAATCTCCTTGGTCTTATCCAGATAAAATTTCAACACCCTCCGAACATCCAGGGAATGGAGAGACCTTTCCGCTGGCGAAGAGGGATTCTGAAAGAACGTAGGTAAAGTTATAGTCTGGTTGACATGAAAGTCAGAGATAACCTTAGGAAGAAATTTAGGGTGAGTACGCATCACAACCTTAGCAGCATGAAATACAGTATAAGGTTCTTGACAACATAATGCCTGAAGTTCACTCACCCTGCGGGCCGATGTAATGGCCACTAGGAACGCCGCCTTCCAGGATAGGTGCTGCAATGAAGCCCTGTGAATAGGTTCAAAAGGCTCCTTCATCAGTCTGGACAGCACCACATTGAAGTCCCAGGAAGGCGAGGGAAGTCTGACGGGAGGAAACACTTTCTTCAAGCCTTACAAAAAATCCTTGACCACAGGGATCTGAAAGAAGGAAGTCTGTGAAGAGCATTTCCTGTAAGCAGTCAAAGCAGCCAGATGAACCTTAATGGAATGGAAATTAAGGCCAGACTGCGCCAGATGTAAAAGATACGGAAGGATGACATCTTCCTTACATGTCGTTGGATCAAAGTTCTTGGACTTACACCAGATACAGAACCTCTTCCACTTGTACGCATAGGATGTCCTAGTGGAAGGTCGTTTAGACTCCTTCAGTATGTCCATACAATCGTCTGGTAGATTCAGATGGCCATATTGCACTATCTCAGGAGCCATGCCGCCAAACTCAAAGACGAGAGGTTGGGGTGCACCATCCGCCCCCCGAACTTCGTGAGAAGGTCCGGCCTGCACGGCAACCGCATGTGAGGAAGGAGAGACCGGTGAAGTAGGTCCGTGAACCACCACTGCCTGGGCCACTCCGGGGCGATCAGGATCATCCGCGCCCTGGACTGGGACAGCTTGATCAGGGGAATGGGTGGAAAAGCGTACAGAAAGCTGTTCGACCAATCGATCCATAGCGCATTCCCCAGCGTCCCCCGCTGGTAGTACCTGGATGCGAAGTCTCGGCATTTGCTGTTTTCGGCGGTGGCGAACAGATCTACGTCTGGAGCCCCCCACCTTGCGAAGACTTCTCATAGTACTTCAGCGTTTATGACCCATTCGTGGTTTTCCTGGATCAGCCTGCTCAAGGCGTCCGCCTGAGCATTCTGCACCCCTGGCAGATGCGTGGCCGTAATAGTCAGTCCTCGGGCCAGCAGCCAGCGCCTCCTGCGACAGGGTGCGCGATCTCGACCCCCCCTGCTTGTTGAGGTAATACATCGTGGTTGTATTGTCCGTCTGTATCAGCAGCGAGTTGGTCTGGAAGGACGGAAGGAAGGCCTTCAGTGCCAGGAAGACAGATCTGAGTTCCAGGAAATTGATGTGGTACGTCGATTCCAAAGCAGACCACTTCCCTTGAATCTGCAAGTCCCCGGAATGCGCTCCCCAGCCCTGGAGAGACGCATCCGTCACAACACTCGTCGTGGGAATGTCCTTGTGGAAGGGAACCCCCTTGAAGAGGTTTTCCGCCGAACACCACCACTTCAGAGACTGAAGAGCATGCAGCGACAGTCGTATCTTGTCGTCCCAAGAGCCTGTCCTCTGATCCCACTGATCCTCCAAGCACTCCTGCAGTGGTCTCATGTGTAGCCGAGCGTGAGGCGTGAGGAAGATACAGGAGGCCATCGAACCCAGTAGAGAAGACACCTTCCTCACTGTCGTCGATGGAGCAGTCCTGAGGTCCTGAGCCTTCCGAAGGAGTGATAACCGTCTCTCCTCCGAAGGAGACACGCTTGCTGACCGCGTATCGATGGAGGCTCCCAGGTACTGTATGCACTGGACCGGGGTCGGGACCGATTTGGACATGTTGACATGTAACCCCAGCTTGTGCAAGATTGCGCACGTCCATCGGAAGTGATCTTGCGCTTCCGAGAAGGATGAAGCCTTGATCAGCCAATCGTCCAGATACGGGTAGACAAACATCTTGTTCCTTCGCAGATGTGCCGCCACCACCGCCATGCACTTCGAAAAGGTCCTGGGCGCAGACTTTAGCCCGAATGGTAGTACTGTGTATTGATAGTGATTGGCGCCGACTTGGAATCGCAGGAACTTCCTGTGCTTCCGTGCTATGGGCACATGGAAGTACGCATCCTGTAGATCTATGGCACAGAGCCAGTCTCCCCGTTGCAGCTGAGGGTAACTGGTGCAACGATAGCATGCAAAACTTTTCTCTGCGAATCCATTTGTTTGCCTGTCGCAAATCCAGAATGGGCCGGAACTCGTTCTTGTCCTTCTTGCGAACGAGGAAGAACCGAGAGTACAGACCTCTTCCCCTTTGAGACAGAGGTACCTCTTCTACCGCCTTCTTTCTCAACAAGATGTCTGCCTCCGCCTGGAGCTCTCTCAGCTGGAACCGAGAGCTGACCGGCGGAATCGCTGGAGGCGGGCTGATAAACCGAAGACTGTATCCATTGCAAACAATATTCAGCACCCACTTGTCCTGAGTAATTTTTCTCCACTCTGCCGGAAAAAGTTGAATGCTTCCCCCCACTGGAGTGGGTAACGGTTGAGGGGGAAGTAGCCGCTCAGGGCCGAGACCCGGCCGGGCCCTTGGTAGTGGTAGTCGCCTGCTAGCCTCCTCTACCCCTCTGCCGTTTCTCGAAGGGCTTCCGGAACTGCTGCTGTTGGTGCTGCTGCTGTCCCGAACTCTGCCCACGCCCTCTGCCCGAAGACCCGAACCGCCTCTGGAACGGGCGTTTCTTCTTCTCGGCCTTCTCCAACCCGACGGCCGTCAGGGTTTCCGCCTCCGCCTTCATGCGGGCCATCTCATCATCCGCATGTTTTCCGAACAGGGTTTCCCCCGAGAAGGGCAGGTTGGCCACTCTGTGCTGCGCCTCTGGTTTGAGGGACGTCAGGCGCAGCCACGAATGCCGCCTCTGGTGGACGCCATGGCAGAAGGCGTGGGCGGCCAACAAGGAGACATCCGCCGCCGCGCCATTCACCCGATTAGAAACCAGCATGCCTTCACGCACTGTTTCCAAGAAGTCCTCATTCCTGTCCCGGGGCAGCAGGTCCGCATACTGCTGCAGGGACTCCCACAGGGCCCGGTCGTAACGGCCCAACAACACCCCTGCACTCGCCGCCTTCATGGTGGTGGCGGCGGTCCCACACACCTTCCTGCCCGCAGAATCCAGCCAGCGGCTCTCTTTGTCAGGCGGAACCGTCGATGAAGGGGCGGTCGCATGTTGTTTCCTCGCCGCCGTCACGATGACCGAATCCGGCTTCGGGTCCACCCTCAAAAAGGTAGGGTCCGACTCCGGGGCCCTATACTTTTTCATGAGCCTGGAGGGGGCGGCCTTCGTCACCGCGGGAGTGAGGAACAGCTCCAACGTGGGTTCCACCAGTTGATACACAACTTCGCTGCCCCTCTCAGCAGCACCTCTTGGAAAGAGACCAAATCGTCCACCGGTGACACCCTAGTCCCCGGCGAGTCCGACAGCGTCGGGGAAAAATCTCTGGTCGAGGATCGCGTGTGCAACCTGGACCTATGCCTCCTACGGCGTCGTCCCGAGTCCGACGATGACCGTCCATGGCTCCGTGATCTTCTCCTCCTGAGAGAGCGGGAGCGTGACCTCTTCGGCTTCGGTCTGCCCGCCGGTCTAGCCGATCCCGGCGACCGCGGGCGTCGTGGCTTCGGAGTCCCCTGCGGCGGAGTTGGGTACCTCGGAAGGGAAACCGACGGCGGGGGCACCGCCGGCAGTCCCAACGGAGTGCGTGGCAACGACCGAGGTGGGGGCGGCGGAGGCAGTGGCCGCGGATGTGGAGGCGGTGGTGGAGGCGGCGGTGATGGTGGAGGTGGTGGTGGTGGTGGTGGCGGTGGTGGTGGCGGCGGTGGTGGAGGCGGAGGTGGCGTAGGCATCCGAGGAGGCGTATACACCACAGAGTACACCGATTCCGATGACTCTCTCTTCCTCGACGGCGACCTTCGCCTCGACGGCGACCTCCGCCTCGACGGCGACCTCCGCCTCGACAGCGACCTGCGCCTCGACGGCGATCTGCGCCTCGACGGCGATCTGCGCCTCGACGGCGATCCTCTTGACCTCGAGCGTCTCGACGTCGATCTTCTCTTCGACGGCGACGGCGACCGTCTCCTCTTCACCGACGGCGAACGGCAATCTCCCCCCGACGGCGAGCGCCGACGCCGGGTCCGATCTCGACGCCGACTGCTGGAAGGCGCCGTAGACGGCGTCGTCGCCGAAGACGCCGATGTAGTCGACGGCGGCCTATTCAGGTCCCTCGACGTCGACCGCCGACGCCGCTTCTCCCCAGAGCCCTGGGGAGACGGCTAACAGATGGAGGTCATCCTCCTCGACGCCGCCGTCGACGCCCTCGACGTCGACGGGGAGTGGGAACGCTTACTGGTCTTCCTGCCCCTGGGGAGCCCCCCAGAGGCCTCAGTATGGGCCAAATCAGCCCCTCCAGACCCACCTGGTGCCTTCAGCCTTCTCTCCTCCAGGATTTGAAGCCTGATTTTCATCCTGTCCCTCAGGGTCCTGGCAGAGAACGAGTGGCAGATATCACAGCCTTCAGGCACGTGGGACTGGGGAAGGCAACCTATACACACCTCGTGTGGATCAGTTTTAGCCTTCTTTCTACCACATTCCGGGCACTTGTCGAACAAGCCAGGCATGTTGACAGTACCAGCCACTAAGCACTTGAAAAAGTGACAAAAATTGACAATAAACCCTTGAAAAGGGGAGAGCTCAATGCTCCAGGGTCCAGCTAGCAGGAGCCGGAAAAAGAACTGAAAGTAAATGGGACCTGCTGGGCATTCTGGGATACTGGGGAAAGTTCTGGAAACCTGGAAAGATTTCTTAAAGGCACAGTATCCTGTTTTAAGCCACATAAAGGCAGCCTATGGGGCTTGTCTGTCCACTCCTTCCTCTCTATCATTCCAGAGGCTTTTGCTGGTAGAGGCAGGGTTTTTTCCTATGTGGAGAAAAGCTGGACAGGCAGTGCTGTTTGTGGATGTTGGTGGAATTCTAGTTGAAGTACTGGACAGTGTAGCCTGTGGGTATAGGCTGCATTATCTGTCTTTAAATTAAATTCTCTCTCTTAAAGGTGTATGCAGGTCTGCATGATTTGTCACCTTTAGAGATTATTTTTTATTGCTCCGGGGTCCACGCACATGGGCGGGACTATTCACTAGATTATGACTATACACAGAGATCCCCTACTACAGAACAATGTCATACATTCACCCCAGTACAGAGATCTGGGCCTAAATCTTGAATGGGGTGAATTTTTTGATTTGTTCTGCATTCCGTCCATCAATTGTGTGTCTTTTGCATCCATAGAAAAGGCAGGTGCTTGACCAGAAACTCAATAATTCCCAGTGTGGTACACAATATATGCTGTTTCAGTTGATAATAAGCAAAGTGTTTAATTATATGAACTCAAATATGGAACAATTGGTAATTTAAGAGTTCTCAGACCTAACTACTAAAGAGTAGCAAACTCACATTTTCTGCGAGGTCACCCCAAACCTTTCCCCTTTTTCTTGACCCTAGTTTCTCTGTTATCAGGGCTCTGTACTGAGACACTGCCATTCAGTGCTAAGTGCATTTGTTCTGGCCCTTAAATGGTACTGGTAAAACTGGTTTCATCCAGTTGGTGTATTTAACTTTCCCATAAAGCCATAATAAATGGTGCAAAAAATCAAATAATGGCATCAGAGTTAAATGTCATATATGGCCTGCAAATTGTACTTACACAAACTATACATGACATAAATATATGGTTCCAAAGACTACCACTGTGATCTGCAGTTTAAATGCACAGCACTAGCACCAGGGCTTTAAGTGGGCCGGGTCTGTCTGGGTCTGAGCACCGGCAGTTTTTTTTTGGGGCCCTCGAAACGGGTCTCTATCGGGCTCTATTTTCGTGGCTACTAAAGGTAGTCCGTTCTT
This sequence comes from Triturus cristatus, assembly GCF_964204655.1. Taxonomy (NCBI): domain Eukaryota; kingdom Metazoa; phylum Chordata; class Amphibia; order Caudata; family Salamandridae; genus Triturus; species Triturus cristatus. Next base: position 760,404,131 of record NC_140592.1, on the reverse strand, counting down.
TATTTTTTATTTTTTCGGACCCGTTTTGAAGGCCCAAAAAAAAACTGCTAGTGCTCAGACTCTGCCCACTGTTGCTGCACTGTTAGGTAACCTGACCCCGTCTCCCTTCGCCATCCTCCACTTTGCTGAACTTGTTGGGAACCTATCAGCTCAGTGGTCACGGCCTGACGTCCACAGCACGACGGCATGATGTCATGCCAGGTGAGCTTTGTTGGAGGAAGGGAAATCCTTTAAGAGAGCCATTTTCTCTCGGGATTTCCCTTCTCTTCTCTTTTTCCGGCGGGAGAGCAACGTCGTGGTGGTGCCAGCGCGGGACAAATCCAGGACCAGGAGCAACGTCGTGGTGGTGCCAGCGCGGGACAAATCCAGGAGCAACGTCGAGGTGGTGGCAGCGTGGGACAAATCCAGGAGCAACGTCGAGGTGGTGCCAGCGTGGGATGCTGAAAAACTGAAGAGGCAGAGGACCCCAGGCAGCCTGCTCCAGCACGAAAACCCGACCTTCAGCATTTTCACCTGTGGAGCCCCATCCTTTCTCGGTAAGTGCAGTTTATGGCAGGTTGTGCACTATATAAATGCTAATTATAGCCCTCTGACAGTCTGTCCAAGTATTTGTTGACTCCAAGCCCTCTTCATCACCCAGAGATGGTATCCGTTGAGTGTGCTTTATGCATGCAGTCACGTGTTACTTCATCTTGCATTCCCTAAGAGGAATTGTCGTCGTCGTGCAACACACAATTTTTGTGTACTGCATACTTTGAACTGAGTGATCTGTGGACGTCGGAGTTTAAATTAGGGATCTGTGTTTATGATGTGGCAAGGTTGAGATGGTTGAAGCAGAGGCAGAATGCAGTGTGAGATTCTCAGTGTGTCAGTAGGTCATAGAGGCGTGCAGACTGCATGCACATCCAATCCGTGGCCTCTTTGTAGGCCACACGGAGTGACAGTCTCATATATGCCTATGGGAATAGTTGGATGATGTGAGATATGCAGATGGAGGATTTAAGGGGAGAGGTGTTGGCCTAACGGCTAGGACGCTCTACCTCGGACCTGGGGAACTGGGTTTGAGTTTCGGTAATGTCGCTAAAACATCCTGTGATTCTGGGCAAATCACTTAATCTCCCCGTGCCTAACAAAAATGAATGTGTGTCCTTATGTAACGTAACTGGTGCTATGTAAAGCGCTCTGATAACCTATTCGGTTCAAGTTCGCGCTATATAAAACTCTAATAAAAACAAAAACAAAATAATACAGCCTTTATATACTATTAGGGAACAAAGGTTAACATGGATATTTTTTTAACCAGTGTTTACAGTCAAAAGGTACTGGGGAAACAGATATCCAGAAACTGTGTTCAGAATTTCAGCTGCCAGCAAGAGATACTATACAAGCTTTTAGACTTTTCAAAGATTTTGGTGGAAAGAAAACCCCTGAAGCATTAAAAAAGTTAGTAGTTTGCATGGAAACCCTGCCAGCAAGTAATGCGGATTGCGCGAGAGGTTTCAGCGCAATGAACTTAATTGCTTATCCAACAAGGGCCTCTCTTCTTGTAGAGACCATTTCTTCATGCCTATGGATAAAACTCAATGGTCCTCCATTTGAAACATTTGACCCAAAGCTGTATGTAAAGAGTTGGCTTGCAAAAGGTAGAAGGTCTGCTGAAGAAAATTGTTGTGAGAAACCCCAGCAAAACAAACACACTGAATATCTTCGAGGGTTTTGGGGAATCCTGCAATAGATTTCTAAGTAATATAAATATTCTTTACATGTTTTTTAAAGTGTTTGGTATTTTTATGGGTGATACTTAATAAATATACCTTTTTGCCTAATTTATTATCCTTTGCTGGATGCGACTTCATGATTTTCTTAAGCACACAGTGCTAGTTATTTTGATTTAGACCACGCCCCTACTCGGATAGGCCACGCCCCTTCAAGACATTAACCACGCCCCTTTTAGAGCACCCCCAGTTTTTTTTCCCACTTAAAGCACTGACTAGCACCAGGCAAGAAAAAGTGCCTTCTCCATGTAAGAAAACCTATTTTATAGATTAATGTTACCCGCAAAAAGTACCTTGAAAACCACCAGGCAGGGTTCCCAATGTATAACAAGCATTGGCATAGCCAATAGGTCTCGCCTTTGGGACCTTATAAGTATTTAGTTATGCAGCACAATATCATTGGTACAACAGCATCAACTGTTGCATGGCTAAACACTTATAAGGTCCCAAAGGTGAGAACTATTGGCTATGCCAATGCTTGTTTTGTTATGGGGGGGCATAAATAACAGGAGGGTGAAAGTCAGTCAGTCAGTGAGAGTGAGAGAGTCAGTCAGTGAGAGTCAGTCAGTGAGAGTCAGTCTTTTAGCGAGTCAGTCAGTCTTTTAGCGAGTCAGTCAGTCTTTTAGCGAGTCAGTCAGTCTTTTAGCGAGAGTCAGTCAGTCTTTTAGCGAGAGTCAGTCAGTGAGAGCGAGTCAGTGAGAGAGTCAATCCGTCAGTGAGAGCAAGTCAGTCAGTCAGTGAGCGAGAGTGAGAATCCGTCAGTGAGTGAGTCAGTCAGTCACTGAGAGAGAGTCAGTCAGTGAGAGAGTGTCAGTGAGAGGGAGTAGGAGGCAGTCAGTGAGAGAGGCAGTCAGTGAGAGTGGGAGAGTGAGTCAGAGAGAGTGAGTCAGAGAGAGTCAGTCAGTGAGAGATAGTGGGTGAGTGTCAGTGAGAGCGAGTCAGTGAGAGGGCGTAGGAGTGAGTCAGTGAGAGAGGCAGTCAGTGAGAGAGGCAGTCAGTGAGAGTGGGAGAGTGAGTCAGAGAGAGTGAGTCAGAGAGAGTGAGTCAGAGAGAGTGAGTCAGAGAGAGTGAGTCAGAGAGAGTCAGTCAGTGAGAGATAGTGGGTGAGTGTCAGTGAGAGCGAGTCAGTGAGAGGGAGTAGGAGTGAGTCAGTGAGAGAGGCAGTCAGTGAGAGAGGCAGTCAGTGAGAGAGGCAGTCAGTGAGAGTGGGAGAGTGAGTCAGCGAGAGTGAGTCAGAGAGAGGGAGTCAGAGAGAGGGAGTCAGAGAGAGGGAGTCAGAGAGAGGGAGTCAGAGAGAGGGAGTGGGTGAGTGTCAGTGAGAGCGAGTCAGTGAGAGGGAGTAGGAGTGAGTCAGTGAGAGAGGCAGTCAGTGAGAGAGGCAGTCAGTGAGAGTGGGAGAGTCAGTGAGAGAGTGGGAGAGTCAGTGAGAGAGTGGGAGAGTCAGTGAGAGAGTGGGAGAGTCAGTGAGAGAGTGGGAGAGTCAGTGAGAGAGTGGGAGAGTCAGTGAGAGAGTGGGAGAGTCAGTGAGCGAGAGAGTGGGAGAGTCAGTCAGCGAGAGAGTGGGAGAGTCAGTCCGTGAGAGAGTGGGAGAGTCAGTCAGTGAGTGTGTCAGTGAGAGAGAGTCAATCCGTCAGTGAGAGCGAGTCAGTCAGTCAGTGAGAGAGAGTGAGAGAGTGTCAGTGAGAGTGTCAGTGAGAGTGAGTGAGTCAGTCACTGAGAGTGAGTCAGTCAGTGAGAGAGTGTCAGTGAGAGTGAGTCAGTGAGAGTGAGTCAGAGAGAGTGAGTCAGAGAGAGTGAGTCAGAGAGAGTGAGTCAGAGAGAGTGAGTCAGAGAGAGTGAGTCAGAGAGTGAGTCAGAGAGTGAGTCAGAGAGTGAGTCAGAGAGTGAGTCAGAGAGTGGGAGAGCCAGTGAGAGAGTGGGAGAGCCAGTGAGAGAGTGGGAGAGTCAGTGAGAGAGAGTGGGAGAGTCAGTCAGTGAGAGAGAGTGGGAGAGTCAGTCAGTGAGAGAGAGTGGGAGAGTCAGTCAGTGAGAGAGAGGCGGAGAGTCAGTCAGTGAGAGAGTGGGAGAGTCAGTCAGTGAGAGAGTCAGTGAGTCAGTGAGAGTGAAGGTACGTCAGTCAGTGAGAGAGAGTGAGTCAGTCAGTCAGTGAGAGAGAGTGAGTGAGTCAGTCAGTCAGTGAGAGAGAGTGAGTGAGTGAGTCAGTCAGTGAGAGAGAGAGAGTGAGTCAGTCAGTCAGTGAGAGTCTGTTCGTGAGCCAGTGAGTGAGAGAGTGGGAGAGTCAGTCAGTGAGAGAGAGTCAGTGAGAGTGAGTGAGTCAGTCAGCGAGGGTATGTCAGTCAGTGAGTGAGGGTATGTCAGTCAGTGAGTGAGAGAGAGAGTGCCAGTCAGTGAGAGAGAGTGCCAGTCAGTGAGAGAGAGTGGGAGAGTCAGTCAGTGAGAGAGAGTGGGAGAGTCAGTCAGTGAGAGAGAGTGGGAGAGTCAGTCAGTGAGAGAGAGTGGGAGAGTCAGTCAGTGAGAGAGAGTGGGAGAGTCAGTCAGTGAGAGAGTGGGAGAATCTGTCAGTGAGAGAGTGAGTCAGTGAGAGAGAGAGTGAGTCAGTGAGAGAGTGAGTCAGTGAGAGAGTGAGTCAGTGAGAGAGTGAGTCAGTGAGAGAGTGAGAGAGTGAGTCAGTGAGAGAGTGAGTCAGTGAGAGAGTGAGTCAGTGAGAGAGTGAGTCAGTGAGAGAGTGAGTCAGTGAGAGAGTCCGTCAGTGAGAGAGTCCGTCAGTGAGAGAGTCCGTCAGTGAGAGAGTCCGTCAGTGAGAGAGTCCGTCAGTGAGAGAGTCCGTCAGTGAGAGAGTCCGTCAGTGAGAGAGTGCGTCAGTGAGAGAGTGCGTCAGTGAGAGAGTGCGTCAGTGAGAGAGTGCGTCAGTGAGAGAGTGCGTCAGTGAGAGAGTGCGTCAGTGAGAGAGTGCGTCAGTGAGAGAGTGCGTCAGTGAGAGAGTGCGTCAGTGAGAGTGAGCCAGTCAGTCAGTGAGAGAGTCAGTGAGAGAGTCAGTGAGAGTGAGTCAGTGAGAGTGAGTCAGTGAGAGTGAGTCAGTGAGAGTGTTAGTGAGAGCGAGTCAGTGAGTGAGGGTACATCAGTCTGTGAGTGAGTCAGTGAGTGAGAGTGAGTCAGTGAGTGAGAGTGAGTCAGTGAGTGAGAGTGAGTCAGTGAGTGAGAGTGAGTCAGTCAGTGAGAGTGAGTCAGTCAGTGAGAGTGAGTCAGTCAGTGAGAGTGAGTCTGAGTCAGTCAGTGAGAGAGAGTCTGAGTCAGTCAGTGAGAGTGTCAGTCAGTGAGAGTGGGAGAGTCAGTGAGAGAGAGTGGGAGAGTCAGTGAGAGAGAGTGGGAGAGTCAGTCAGTGAGAGTGAGTCAGTGAGAGTGAGTCAGTGAGAGTGAGTCAGTCAGTGAGAGTCAGTCAGTGAGAGTCAGTCAGCCAGCCAGTGAGAGTGAGTCAGCCAGCCAGTGAGAGTGAGTGTCAGTCAGTGAGAGTGAGTGTCAGTCAGTGAGAGTGAGTGTCAGTCAGTGAGAGTGAGTGTCAGTCAGTGAGAGTGAGTGTCAGTCAATGAGAGAAAATCAGTGAGTGAGAGAGAGTGGGAGAGTCTGTCGGTGACAGTCTGTCAGTCAGTGAGTGTCAGTAAGAGTGAGTCAGTCAGTGAGTCAGTCAGTGAGAGAGTGGGAGAGTCAGTGAGAGTGAGTCAGTGAGAGTGAGTCAGTGAGAGAGTGGGAGAGTCAGTGAGAGTGAGTCAGTGAGAGTGAGCCAGTCAGTGAGAGAGTTAGTGAGAGTGAGGGTACGTCAGTCAGTGAGAGTGAGTCAGTGAGTGAGAGTGAGTCAGTCAGTGAGAGTGAGTCTGAGTCAGTCAGTGAGAGAGTGGGAGTGTCTGTAGTGAGAGAGTGGGAGAATCAGTCAGTGGGAGAGTGGGAGAATCAGTGAGAGAGAGTGGGAGAGTCAGTGAGAGAGTGGGAGAGTCAGTGAGAGAGAGTGGGAGAGTCAGTGAGAGAGTGGGGGAGTCAATGAGAGAGAGTGGGGGAGTCAATGAGAGAGAGTGGGAGAGTCAGTGAGAGAGTGGGAGAGTCAGTGAGAGAGTGGGAGAGTCAGTGAGAGAGAGTGGGAGAGTCAGTGAGAGAGAGTGGGAGAGTCAGTGAGAGAGAGTGGGAGAGTGAGAGAGAGTGGGAGAGTCAGTGCGAGAGAGTGGGAGAGTCAGTGAGAGAGAGTGGGAGAGTCAGTGAGAGAGAGTGGGAGAGTCAGTGAGAGAGAGTGGGAGAGAGTGGGAGAGTCAGTGGAGTCAGTGAGAGAGAGTGGGAGAGTCAGTGGAGTCAGTGAGAGAGAGTGGGAGAGTCAGTGGAGTCAGTGAGAGAGAGTGGGAGAGTCAGTGAGAGAGAGTGGGAGAGTCAGTGAGAGAGAGTGGGAGAGAGAGTGGGAGAGTCAGTGAGAGAGAGTGGGAGAGTCAGTGAGAGAGAGTGGGAGAGTCAGTGAGAGAGTGGGAGAGTCAGTGAGAGAGTGGGAGAGTCAGTGAGAGAGAGTGGGAGAGTCAGTGAGAGAGAGTGGGAGAGTCAGTGAGAGAGAGTGGGAAAGTCAGTGAGAGAGAGTGGGAGAGTCAGTGAGAGAGTGGGAGAGTCAGTGAGAGAGAGTGGGAGAGTCAGTGAGAGAGAGTGGGAGAGTCAGTGAGAGAGAGTGGGAGAGTCAGTCAGTGAGAGTGATTGAGTCAGTACGTGAGAGTGGGAGAGTTTGTCAGTGAGAGAGGGGGAGAGTCAGTGGCGAGTGTCAATGAGAGAGTCAGTGAGTCTCGGTAAGAGAGTAAGTGAAAGAGTGAGAGTCAGTCAGTGAGAGAGTGAGTGTCAGTGAGAGTGAGTCAGTGAGAGTGAGTCAGCGTGAGTGAGAGAGTCAGTGAGAGTGAGAGTTGTGACAGTGAGTCTGTGGGAGTGTCAGTGAAAGCGTGAGAGAGTGAGAGTCTGTGAGAGTGTCAGTGAGAGTGAGTCAGCCATTAATGCAAGGCATTTGCAGTTAGGGTGAGTACTCTAAAGCTCATCTTTCATCGTGACAATTTTTCGAATATAAAACCCGTACATGTTTGCAGAGTTGTAACGATGTGTGGCTATTCCTAATGCTCTGAGAATACTACATTATTGTATGTAACTAAATACATGCAGAACAAATAAAAAACAATTATAGTGAAGACTTAAATCCGCATGTTCTGAAAACCTGTAATTTCCCATCTTTCAAAAGAGCACAAGCAGCAGCTGTTTTAAAGCACTCCTGCTTGTGCTCATCATTGTTAATTTATATTAATCGATTTCATTTTAAAGTAATTCAATTAAGATAGAGAGACAGCACATCGGGTAAGGATTACAAGTCACCTGAGAAAACACGTTAAACTCTTATCTTATCAAGCCAGGGAATGGTGCGTGCGCATGCGCGCAGTCTTCACTTTTTCAATCACTGCACTCGTACTTGTGGCGCGCTGCTGCGCGCTCCCACAAGGTGGATGCCGCCACAAGCACGAGTGCAGTGCTTTAAAAAAGTGAAGAACGACGGCTAAAGGCCCTCCTAAGCAGCGCATGCACACTGCATAGGCGAGACCTAAACAGGTCGTACACTAAATGCAAAAAGTGTGCCCTAATAGTAATCAGAGGCCCTAAAGCTATATCACTTTGTAGATCCAGCTAGGGCAGGCCTACATGTGATTACATTATTTAATTCCACGTTTCTACCTGGAAAATGCTAGCAAAACCATCAACTTTTTTTTACCTATTTCTCAAAATCTGATTTAATGTTCCAATGAGATTTTTGATAACTTAAATAAAACAGTTACTGTATAAAAACATACTTTAGACTGCCTGAGCCAGAAATGGCTAAAATCCAATTCTGCCACTCGTCACATGTCCAGAGCTGGAACACACATCATTGGCTGGAAGAGTTAATGACCGTGATTCAGAAGACAGAGGTTACTTCTGAGTCCAGGAAGGACTGGGGTGTTAACTGCTGACCAGTTAGCAGCGATTATCTATCTAGGGGTAGACAGGAACAGTTAGCAGAACAAAGGGCACCATCGCACTATCTCTTATGGGGGGGGGGGGGGGGGGGGGGGTACCAGTTTGGACCCCTTCAGGTGGGAGGAGAGCTCATCTAAATAGGAGAATGGCTAAGGAGCTGAAGACAGGCAAGTCTGGTGGCGGAAGTCTTCTGCCATACTGAAACAGGAGCTCCTGGGTAATTTAATAGCAAGGCAAAGAGTAACTGCTGCAAAAGGAAGTGAGGACTGCAAGAAAACAGTTAAAATTGGGTGGCAGAATTTCTCCAATAACTGGCTAGTACAGGGGATACATCTAACAGCTCACCCAATACCTGCACAGAATATTCCTGGACCTGGAAAGACTTAATCTTAAAAAGAACATTCTGCTCTAAGAAGATGACTAACTCAAGGACTCCTTTTTTTTGCTGGAACACAATGACAGGAACTACTCTCCAAGGGTAAAATGGCACGCCTCCTGTTTGCCTGCTTAAGGGACTCAAAAAGGAGAATAACTACGGTCTACAAATGGACCCTGCTGACAACAAAGGACAGGGCCTGGCCGGAGAAGTGACTGGAGAGTGACCTGGTGCCTTGAAGTTTGTCCTGATGCCCAAAGGGTGCAGAACTGACAGAAGGAACGTTCACAGCAGTTGGAGAAAGTTAGGACATTTTCCATCTCTTTAGACCTATGACCAGGTGCAGATGCTTGCCCGAAAAGGTTGCACCGAGGCAGGCGAGAAACCCAGGAGGTCTGTCCCACTACGCTTTCTGTCGCACTAAAACAGGTTGGGCTGGACCTCGCAGTTAAGGTTTCTGGCCTCATGGAGCACTGTCTGGCTGCTAAGCCTTGCCCTCTGAGAGGATTTCAAATTCCAAAAACGTAAGTCCAACAGTCAAACCTTGGAGCAGGGTGAGGTGGCATATCTATCCAACAAATTAAGTATCCTCAACAGCCACAAAATCAGACAGAGATGTTGGTCGAACCAACACCACCAGTGGGAGTTCTCTGAAGATATGCCTGACTGCGATGGATGCTGGTCAGCCACAGCCTTGGCGCTCACAATCCTACTTCAGAGACCAAGTCCAAAGGCAAGAAAAATTGACTTGGAGGAACTGACCGGTATAACTAACTTTTGCTAAGTAACAGTCGGCCTGAAATTGAGGCTATGTCCCAGTCAACCACACTATGTTACTTTTCAAAGGTGTTTAACATTTTAAAGATGCTGTTCGACTTAAAACTATTAACGTTCATATCTCCAGATTTCCCTAATCCAAGTTTGATCTTAATGTCTTTTCCTTCATTAAAATGCTTTCTATGTTTCTAAATTAGTTGGGGAATTTCAATTTGTTGTGTTCTTGACTTTACAATTGTTAGTATTGCTTGATCTTAACATGCACTTCTCTGCGGACTGCCTGATGTTTGTACCCTAGCTGAACATGTTGAGCAAATATTCACTCAATACTGTGTTTTGACAAACCAGATTGTGTTTATTAAGTTGATAGGTGTCACCTCCCCCCCCAAATTATTGACCCAATTTCTGACAAGAGGCTCATCTTAAAAATATACTATTCTTCGTATATACATGTTATATTGGTGACTTCAGTTAATACCTCTCAAGGTGTTTTAGCAGTCTAGAGAACTTGTGAACCAAAGGTAGTAAAAAATGTGGTTTTGCTATGCATTGTTTATCTTGGGTTTGAATAATTTATACAGACTAATGCAGGGGTCTACAACCTTTTCTGTAATAAGAGCTACTTTTGTTCAATGTAAATCACTATGAGCTATTATTAATGTTGCAAGAATGACCACATCAGACAAGATTACCTTAGTGACCACCATATGCAAAATTACCAGCAGTGATCCCCCTCAGTGCATCAGAAACGGTTGCCAGCAGTAATGTTAAAAAAAATAATAATTAAAAAAAACTCTGTCCATTTGGAAAGTCTTTATAAGTGTAATACTTAGCCATTGTTGCAGTACCCTTGGCACCGAGGCAGTGCTTAATTTGTAAAAGAACGTGCCGGTGCCCGAAGCTGCTGCTCAGAAGTCAGCGGCCGGTACAATTAAACATCAGCGTGGCAAATACTAGAATCCACCTAGCACCACATACCGCCTCTTCAGTCCACTGCCAGACACTCCCTTCGCATTTATCTCACTCGTGCACGTTCCTACTTTTTTCCTTTCTAACATTTTTTCCGTCTTTGACTTTGTCCATCTTTCTAATGTGGGTGTTTTTCACTTTTCTCCTTTCTGGAAAAAGGTGCCGGTCCCCAGAAATAAGTGCTGGTGGGCCGCATCGGCAACCAATGGCTCAAATTAAGCACTGCACCAAGGTAATACTATTAGTAATAAGTCTATTCATAGCCAAATGGTTTATTGCTGAAATATCAGCTTTAAATACATTTTGGAAATACAACCACTTTTCATCAAACATTTTTTGAGTTCTAAAAATGTACACACTGCCATCTCAAATACAGACTTCTTAATTGTGGTTTACATATATCAATTCAACCAAGCACAGTCTTCAAATGTATTAAGCTGAACTACACACAGAAGACTGAAGAGAGCCCCTCACAGGTAGATAGAGAGCTACCAGTAGCTCAAAGGGCTACTCGTTGGAGAAGCCTAGACCAATGCCAAGTTGGTATTATTAATTTCTTCTTTTTAACCAATACGGATATATAGCCATGACTCTTTCTACAGCCATTAATGTCATTTATATTCTTGAAATCCCTAGTGATATATCAGAACACAAAGTACTGTAGGAGTGAGAATGTAAATGGTAGTTTTGAAGTATTTTTGCAAGTAACAGCAAGCTTTAGAAATAATCGCATTTTTAGAACACAGAAGTGTTCATTACAGTGTCATCTATAACGCACATCCCTTGCATGTAAAACCTGCAAGACAACCTTACCTCTGGCAGCTTGGACCAGTTAAAGGACTTCAGAGGGTTCGTAGGCTGTGGTATATTTTTCTTTTTAAGGACTGGGCCCAGTGGTGCCCCTGGTGGTGCAGTGAATCCTCCCAATGGCGGTGGACCAGGGGGAGGAGGTGGACCACCAGGAGGAGGTGGCGGTGGCGGTGGAGGTGCAATCATCCCACCAGGTGGAGGCGGTGGGGGAACAAGAGGTAGATGACTGCCTGGAACACCTGATGGCAGGGGCCCCCCTGGTGCACCAGGGGGTAGAGGTGGCCCTCCAGGAACTGGTGCACATATTGCTCTCTGAAAAACAATAACAAACAAATGTTCATTGTCATCATGCAACATTAAAATAACTAAAGCTTAAAAACATAAAGCTTCTTAAAAAGGACGTATCTCAGGAAAGGAAAACAACTGCTACTTACAAAGCATACTGTATGCTGGTCTGTTTTGTGAAATGTGCTGCAGAATGCCTGCTAGATAGCAGAGGCAATGCATAACAAGTGAACGATTCCTTTCATAGAGTTAGTTATCTGGCTAATCCAGCTTTCAATTTGTGCCTTGTTCGAAATTAAAGTACACAAAAAAGAAATGGGTGGGGTGCTTGAATTAATCTAAGCCACCGGTAATTACTCAGACCGCAACTCAGTCCATCGTGAATTTGTCCACAATGCTACCTCAGATTAGACTCAGCAATATGCAAATTAGCCAAGATCTATTACCATTCTCACTTCTAAGAGTCTGCCATTCACATCAACCAGTTCATCCTGCAATTTAGAGCTTACTGTATTTTTTTTGTGACCGGTTCTGCAAAGTTTGCAACCTATCTCCTTGCAATGATGTAGTAAACCTTTATTTTGTATCATTGTTTTCAAACAAGTTACATACACTTGATATTGTCACAATAATGGCATGAACACATACACAATTTAAATTCTGTGTTTCTAGGTCTCATGTTTCATTAATTTTCAAATTTAAAAGGAGAGTCTGCCACCCATGAAATGGGAGAGTTTGGCAGCTGGTGAAAAAGGGAGCAAGCCATCTTCCGTGGAACAGTGAGTGTCTCTACTGAAGTTGAATTCGATACTCAATCTGTGGAAAGAGATTCAAGGGGAGAGAATGGTTTGACTGTTGCATCAGAAAGTCCTTGGCATTTTTAGCAGTAGGGGAAACCGATACAAGTAAAGCTCAGGGGTACCACCAAAAATCAATTGTTCCCATACCTTCCTGAACTTAGGAGATGAAAGGCTGCTTTGCTAGTGAAGGAATTGATTGCAACAAAACAGGGAATGAACTGGCTTTTAGTGAAAAGGTTCAGAGGTAAGAAACAGCAAAGAGTGTTGCCAGTAGCAAGCATGTAGTTGATGTAAAAGCGAATTCTACTAAGAATATAGGCAGCTGGGGTGGTTTGGCTGGCATCAAACTATAAAGAGGAACCATCCTTGTAATAACAAAACCAGCACCACTGTAGAAATTGGGAATAAACCATTTTGAAAACCCATACCCACCACACACCACCGCAAAAGAGCACAGGCACTCATTTAAAGCAGAGAAACCTTTCCATCGCACCATAAGGATTCACGAAGCATGGATACAACTGGGTCACAAGGACACAACAGTGGCAAAAGGGGCCAAGTTAAAGTGAGCAGCAACAAAAAAGGGGGAAAGATTAATCAAATTTGCCAAAAGGAGATGGAGGACTGAACAGGCTGATTCTACGGACTTGCATTTGAAATTGGTACTTGGTCTCCACTGCTGCATAAGCCACGAGTGGATCAAAGTACAGTGGTTTTTACAGTCAATTGTACAGCTCTGGTATGAAAAGGGAAATCAACTCAACTACGGCCTACTTCATCGACAAAGACTTCTAGAATGTTTGGCATTTCTCTGAAATACTGTGCTGGTGTCCTCACCGATATATTTCAGTGGATGGGCAGATAGTACATATTTAAAGGAATACAGAGTGGGGTTTCTCGGCATTTGACAAAGACAACTGAGTTAAAGAGAGGCTCAATGGAGTCCTTTAACTTGTGTTTGCAAAATATTTCAGGAAAAGGAGAAAGTATATCCAGATTCCAGGACAACTGCGTTATAACAGACTCCACTTTTGACATGCTAAGTAGAATCAACATTTGTCACAACTCAAAAAATGCTGGAAGCAACTCAAAAATTCATTAGTGTTAGAGAGTGATTCATACTCAAAGAATCCAAGCAATGCAAACTTTACAGAACCACTTACCCGACTGAGCTCATGCACTTGTGCAGTGAGATCTACCACCTGCTGCTTGACCTGCTTGTGCTCCGTGGACTCCTTCTCGAGCTTCTCTTTCATTTTATTGAGGGTTTGCATCATCTCCTCCTTCTCCTGGGTTTTGGCATCACATTCTCTTTCTTTCTTGTCAAACTTTTGTTGCAGCTCATGGTGCTCTAAGTGGGGAGGAGTTGTGTTTGCACAAATATGGGATTAGGCCGACAGTGAAATGTAACATTACAAAAGCATCTCCAAATTATTGAATATTTAGTTACTCTTTAGGATGCATGTGTTAGGGTGTTCCAACTCACTCTATCAGGGGTTCTCCACCTTGTGAGGGTGCCCCCATACACCAAAACTGGTGTTACAATACTCGTTGAAGATGTCCTGACTCACCAAACCTGAGATGTCAAGTCATATCAGATATTCCCAGTATGAATGCCGTGGTCCAGTTCAGTAGAAAGCCATCATAATGGTTTCTGGTATAAAGAGAAAATGTGTGGTACAGACCCCTTGGGACATGCCGGGCCCAAAAGAACTTGACAGACATGTTACTGAGCTGAAGGATGAAATCCACCTTTAAAAGGAGTGTGAGCACCCATGGCTAACCTCCATTGACATGAAACTAGAGCAGAAACTAGAAGTACAGATTAACTGACACCCTACCCGAAGGAAACCCCCAACCTGAAATGTGAAACCCAGCATCAATCCTTGATATGAAGGTAGACGGACAGCAGTCCTTGAGGGGCATACTGAAAGTCTGGAACGTTTTTGGAAGGTTGTCCTCTATTCCACTCCTCAGGAAAGTGTCTGTCATTGTTTGGGAGATCTTTACTGTGGTGTACCTAGAAAGGATGGGGAGGGGCTGTACTGGAGCCATAGGAAAATGTCTGATGGCTACTCTCGCCAACACCTTAGTAAACGGACCATAGTCTGAGCACCTATAGAAGAGTTGACACCCAACAGAAAAAAAACTAAAATAAAATCCCAATTTCCATACGTCAACATATATTATTCAAGGGCATATAGAAACAATGAATACCTATTGTTGACAAGTCAGGATATGAAGAAATACTCAGTGCACTTTTCATAGAACAAATCTCGCATTTGAGTTCAATAGGAGTTTACTAATAATCAATTTTCTTGGGCTGCATTTAACTCCCCCAACAATTTATTGTTTTGACTTCATCTTTTAAAATTCCTTTTTGGATAACACTTATTGACCAATAGTTTGGCAAGGCATCAACAATGGAAGCACATATCCCTGTACACTACTCAAGTGCACGGTTTTAACTTCAACCCAGTGACTAAGAGATCTACTCATGCAATAATGTGCGAAACATTACTAATTAAATGAATTTGGTAATGGACATCAAAAGACAAACCACTCTAAATATGAAAAACTCCAAAATAGCACTATTAAATCTATGGTTTACCTTTTCTCATCTTTTCAGCCTGTTCTTTCCATTGTTTGACCTCATTTTCATTCACAAGCCTGCACAAAATTGTTATCAATTAATAAACAAACCTTCATAACACAGCTTTTAAAAGAATCACAAACATAAGAACAAAGATCTGGAACAACATTCTGGATGAACAGACCTCTGCAGCACTAACGCTTTCAGAGACCCATAAGACGGACCTGTGATTTGCTAGAGACCCAATATCTACGACCTATCACTTTTGAAGCCCTGTTACCATGACTTTTACTATGTCGATTCAATCTTGAGGTTACCAAGAACTACAGCGCCCAGAGTGCACTAGGTTAAAGGAAAGTAACAAACTGGGAAATCATATCCAGGATAAGGTGAAGCTTTTTACTGGACACTTGGTGGCCATCATAATGGACGTTGGTCAGATTTTTTTAAAACAAAGTAATGTCCTTTAATAACACAGACATCCCTACCTCTAAACCAGCTTTGAGGTCTCAACCTTATGGCTCCAAAGATGTTCTTGGTGAAGGGTCGGGCACGCAGTCTGTATGGGGTCCTCCCTTCTAGAGATGTGCAGTGCTTCACCCTTAGATATGGTTTCTTAAGAGGGTGGGGACAGTGGTTGCCTGAGATGGCTTCCTCCTTACCAGCACTGGGTGTTGCTCCTCCTTCTATGGGTATAGGTATCAGAGTTCTAAGGTCACAGCTCTGTATACCACCGCCTGGTACCCACTCATGACCCTTGTTCTCGCATGGAAAAATGTACTTCAGGTGGTGTCAGGCTCTGGACGCGTGCTACTTCTCACACTGAAGCATGGCACAGTCCGCGGGCTTCATGGAGAGAACGCAATGCCCCATTGAGATCACAACAACCACTTCATAAATAACAGTACTTGCTTTTAAAGACATTGCAACAACCATTTTGTCGCAAATACCTCTCGGACTGGATGCAGGAATGAGCCAAGCTATAGGAGCACCATTTAGGAAGAGGGTAAATAACCAAGGGACACCCACTAGCCTTTCGGAACCATTATCAGATGGGGAAGGCAAGACTGGGAACAGATATGAAGCAGGCAGGAGGAAACACTCTGGGAGATGGCAGCCGTGTGAGCTGAACGTCCAAGGAATCCTCACAGTCAGTCGAACACTGCCCTTTCATACACCAGCAGGTAGGACAAGGTGAGCTGTGACAGGTCTGACAGGAAACAGCGACAAAGATTACAGCCTAATTGTTGTTGCAGGGTTCTTTTTCCTTACTACAGAGTCATTAGGTTTCAAGATGGTTGCCATTGTAGGTGATAGGAAACCCCTCTCAAACCAATAGGATTACAGATCTAATATTAGTGCCCGTGCTAATCATTAAGTCAACCTCAAAGTTGTGGTCACCTTAACCCCTTCGATGCTGCGCAGATTCCGCCGCTGTGCTGGCGGAATCTTGCGCGGGCGGGGTCATGACGGAATGGTTCCGTCATGAGCACAGCTCAACCGTGGGTCATGACGGAACCATTCCGTCATGAGCACCGAAGGGGTTAAGCAAGGGTAAACTCCCTTTACCCAAGGTTATTGTGGCTTTTCAGAGGATTTAATTCACATACTGCTGCATCATGTTTTAACTGCAGGCTATCTTAGTTCAGAGGAAATCCCCCCACCAGTTCCCTCCGAATCAATAGGACTCCAATAAAAGCAATATTTTGTAGAGAAACAAAAATTCTGCCCCATCAAGTTTAATAAGAAGGAAGATCAAAAAAGTGGCAAAGGCATGGTGGTAGAGCCAAAGCCCTCATACTATAAGAATGAACAAGAGTGTGATAACAATAAACATGGGTATAACAACCACCCCTTATATTAGAGGCAGCGTGTGCCAACCTACAACTTTAGCAAGTTATTTAACAGCAACAAAATATATTTCCTTACCTTTCATAGCTACGGAAGAGTAATAATTATTCCAATTGTATCTGCATTTTACCACTTTCAATTAAATGCATTTAACTCCTATGGAATAACCACCTTTCCTTGCACTCAGTCAAGAATGAGGATCAATGGCATGTTCATAGGATCTTTTAAATCTATTTTCATATTCATAAACAATAACTGAGTTTATAATGGTTTTTATAAATCATTTGTATTACAGCTCAATGGTAAACATAACGCTATCAATTAAGTGTACCTACTGATCAGGAACTATGTAACACAACTGGTAATTATTGAAATGTGTCTAAGATTACCTTTAAAGCTTAGTTTAAATCAATTTCAAATATTTTTAAAGCTATCATAAAAAAAACAAATACAGATCACATGAACTTATTATTCATAATAAAACTGAGTAGAACACTTACATTCTGACAACATTCTTCACGTTGAAGTTTTCTAGAGGTGAGAGATCGGGGTCTTGCCCTTTATCATTTTGAATTACAATCTGCTGAACAATTCTGTCTAATAGCAGCCAATAATGGACAGTGTTTCCGCTCCTTTTATCTATAAAGAGAGGGAGAGTTACAGAATAGCATGATAGAAAACAGGGCATGGATAGACATTTTATTCAACCTTTAGGATATGCTAATATTAGCTCAGCCACTCAGAAGGCTTAGGATAATGGCACCAGATGGGTACGGTCTCTAAAAGTAATAGCATGTGGCAGCTTATTTTGTAGAACGACAATAATGGGGCGCCCAATCCTTACATGAATAATACATGGTGGCACATAATTTATAGGCGCGCACACACATGCATGGGCCAAGTCACTAGAAACAATAATAAATCGTAAATGAATGTTAAGGAAAAAAGTTACCGCCATGATCACTTATGGACATTATTTCTACCACAGGTTTCCTACTAAAAATAAGTCCTCAGTGCATAAATTAGTTTTTGGTTGAACTGCCCTTTGGGTCTGACATACTCAAGCATGCATATTATTTTGTGCAAGGGTGTACTGAGTATAAAAAAGAAACAAAACAGGCTTAGGCATGACAAAATGCATTACTAAGTAAAAGTGAAAACTAATGAAGTTATTTTACATTGAATTTGTGATCGTAACATAACTGTTTAAATAAAAAGCAGCTTTACAATTAATTGAGATTGATTGCTAGAGAAATGTTTTGTAGGTTCCCAGATGGGATTTGCAGTGGCATTGAATAAACCAGATAAAAGAAAACTCTGGCAAGGGTATACATCATAGTAGTTGGACTTTCTTATTTTACTCAAAGGATTCGCAAGTTACTGTCCCTTGTCCACCCACAGGAATGTATTTACTTCAAGCATAATCAAGTATGAGTCCAACAGTATTTGAAACCCATACACTCCAGAGGAGTACATGGGGCAAATCGTTTAGGGAATAGACATATATCAGACTGAAATATTAAGCAAAGATGTATGAAACAGAAAACAAACAAAACATGTACAGGCAGAGCCTGATCCGTCTTAATACTAGTTTCTGTATCGCTCCACTGGCACCACAACGCCTGCACTTCAGGCATGTTAGTGGGGAAAGGAAAAATACCGTATGTAGATTTTGCCACATAGTCTCATCTACAGCTCTGAAATGTATAGCCTACTGAATATCATGCACTAGTAAGTTATCCTGGGACATATTACATGTAATAGCAACCTTCACAACATAATATACTCACAAGGCATTTGAAGACAGTGATGAAGTATGGACATAAAGTGCGGGTATGCCTCTGTGTGCGTCAGCCTCTTCCGGATGAGCTCAAACAACTGAGTTGCACTTTTTGTGTCAATGTGAACCTAGGCGATTTAATCATAAAGCATAGCTCAAAGCATCAATATGAGGATCAATTTACAACATTAACACCTTCATATGCACATGACAAATAATTCAGATTAAACAGGTATTCTGAACTGCATCCAGTAATTGTCTGCGTTAGAAGGCTCCAGATTTGCATAATAGAAAACATCTTCAATGTGGAAAATAATATACATATGACGCAGACTTTAAAAATACAAAAGGGGGTGGTGATGGACGGAGCATCAGAACCAATCAAACACTCACACTCAGTCAACAGATCTGGGTTTGATCCATCACCATTCTTTAGCCCACTCTGCCACCCCAGTTCAGACATGGCCATATGCAAATCAGTCTGACCCTGTGCCTCATGGGAACAGTCCAGCCCGAACTGCCAAGCCATGCCTTCCCTGGACCGGAAACAAGCAGACTTTAAATATGTTCTAAATTGAGCCAAAACACAGAACTTTCACATTTCTGTGTATACGGTACTGTATATACACTTCTGTATACAAAGGTACTGATACATTTCGGTACACAATGCCCTCCTCTAAGACACTAATATACCACATGAATGTTTAGACTACTTAAGATTATTTCATATGGAGAGCGTAAACTATATATGTATTGAATCAACATGTGCCTGTGGGCGCCTCCTTTATAAACTGGCGGAATGAAGTATGATGGATGGCTTTGTATTAAGAACTACAGATGGATAAAAGTAACCGTGGGGAGGTTGTCTATCATAGATAACACCAACTAAGACACCTAATTGCTTAGGTATCAAAACTATATAAAGTTAAAGCAACAAGAAGTACCTTAAAAGAAGCCATAGACACTGAGGTAATGTAATGCCTTCTGTGAAACTAGAAGTAATGCCATGGCAAATGTTCTGCAATACTTAGTAATCAAAGAATAGCACCAGGCAAAGAACCCGAAGATCTCTGATGTTTTCAATACTGTACATTCTTTCACCCAATCTTGGATCCTACAAAGGGACCCTTTTAGAGTACCACTGGAATGCCTCACTAACATACAAACTACCTCAACACAACTCTAATCATGGCACCAAACACAAGTTCCAAGTAGCATCTTGTAATTATGAAATCGCTTAAAAAAATACAATAGAAATGAAGTAAATAATCAGCATCACTGTTATTTGGAAAGGTGAATACAAATGTTTAATGGAATAACAATTGTTACACAGTGTGCTTTAAGCCACATACAGCAGATTTTGCAGAACAGATAGAGTAGCAGTCACCATTTCACTTTGGCGAAGTGGATAGTGAATATGGTTCCTGCCGCACCCTTTCTTTAGATGTGATGGGTGGGCTTCTGCAGTTTATGCAGATGGGAGTAGAGAACATAAACAAGTGCAATAGCTTCCTTTTGAAGTATTAAATAGAGAATGTGCGCTTTACAGACTACTTCTCAACCAAGCATTATTGGCAGTCAGACACAAAGTCATACTGATGACTTTCTCTCCTGATAAGCCCCATAGGTGCTTGCTAACAGGGTTGATACATCAACAACTTTTGATCAGTGGGATTGAATTTCTGAATGAATCATTCAAAATTGAATTGATAAACAGACTCATGCGCCTGTGACTTTTGCAGTGTATAATGCCACTCAATGTCAAGGTTAGTCAGCCGCACTAAGCCACCAGCTTTGTGCTTTACTAAGTGCACACTTTGTGCAGATTTATTAATGTGTGCTTCTTGAATTTGAGGACTGTGTCATCCACTATGATACAATATTGTGGTATGTCAGATTTCCCTTTTGTTTGTGAATGCTTCGGACTGTAGTTTATGTCAATAGACACAAACTATTGAAAATGGAATATAATTCACTTCCATGAACCTTATATATAGAATATGCCTTGGAAGTTATTCCAAGACAATCATTGTCCTATTTATGTTAAATCCTTCCATACATGGCATGCTGCCAACTATAAAAGCTCTGAAGTTGTGCACTTCAGTTTCACTAGTGGAATCGTTCTGAGCTAAATACAGACCAATCATTTGTTATGAGGTGATCAATCCGGTCTTGCAATGGGCTGCAAGAGCAGAGGAATCAAGTAAATTTACTAATCATGCTGATTTGGTGGTTTTGATTACCCAAGGCCTACACGCTCACATATAAATCCTCCTTGAAACATGGCAAACCTAGCCAACCTGTCTACTCCATCTCTCCAAAACAAACATAAAATACAAAACTTCCCACCTCTGTTCAGCAGTTCTAGTCTCACACCTACCAGTTCAAATCTTTTGGCAAATTCCAGTTCATCCTCATTTCGAAGCATTTCAAAGAAGTCTAAATGTCTAGAGAAAGAAAATCACTGTTAACAATAGGCTCATTAAATACTTCTTACAGAGAACCTGTAAACAGCCACCCATCTAAAATGAGAGATCACCAACCTGTCTAGTGTTGAGTTTTCATGTTCTCGTAGTTTGTCAATAACTGGCTGAATTCCTAGCATTAGAAATTCATACCGAAGATGAAGTCGGAAATCCAGACTTTCCTACAATTACAAGTTTGACAATTATAAATCTCTAAAACTAAATACAAAACTGATTTTCATATTTAAATCCTTAAGCACACTCAATGTGATCACATGCAAGAGAAATCACAAAGATCAAGGGGACACGATAAGGGGTAGACCTGGATTAGACAAAGAAAAGCTAAGTGGAAACAGAGGGCAGAATAGTTGTGGAGGAATAGGTCAGATTTTTTAAGTGGGCTGAAAGACTCAAGAGAAAAATATTAAATACTTACGACTCCTGCTCCTTGGCTTAGAACTGCATTAATAAAACACATGATCGCCGTTTTGAGATTCACTTCATCTCGATATCTTCCAGTACTCCGATCCAAATCATTTATAAGCGTCTGACAAATTAATACAAACATGTTACAAGGGCATATCACTCAAGGAAAAAAGGTGTGTTCTTAATATATCCTGCCAAAGAACTATTTTCTTTACCAGTAGCAATTGCTCTTATTGAGTAAACGATAAATAAACAATTAAATTAAAAGGTTGAAAGAGGAAACGGTAACCATTCATATGCTGAACATCAACAACCAACTGTTATTTAACAACTAGTTACAGGATCAGCTATCCAGACAAAAACACTTTAAGCAGGACAGGAACATTTCGAATACAAAAATGTCTAAAATGTAAAGTGCAGTGTCTCTTGAGAAACAAAAAGTTACTGCTAAGACCTGCCACAGCTGGTATACCTTTGTGACCAAACACAACTTTTCACTTCACTCAGGTTTTCAATGCCTGCTCTTAGAACATTCACAGCTTTGCACACTCAGTGGGGGAAGCGTCACCTCACAGTCCCTCATTTTCAGACTTGAGCAGTGCCCTTACTAATGCTGAATGCTGTAGTCAAAGAAGTATTTAAACTACAGTGGTATGAGATGCCAAACCAATAATATGCCTTACTTTTAGGACCATCACCCCAGGGGTATTTTTCTTTAACGGTCTGTGAATGTAATCAAGTAGATTAGAAACACTATTTTTCTTTCAAGATGTTGCATAATTTGTTACCAAGAAAATAAAGATAATGTGATATTCTATTTGTATCCTTGAGCCAGGGTTCTTACTTCTAGTTTCTTACAATGATAAACAAGCCTACATTGTAGGGTTTAATCCTTCTCTGATGCTCCATTCTGAACCCCCTTAACTCGCAGATTTGTGGTTACCATGCTGAAAGTTTAAGTCGGGGACTCGGGTATTAAATGGGAAAAAAGAAGTTTTACGCTATGTGCGTTTCACTTACCACTCACAACGCTACATGCATATTTAATGTAAACAAAATAATTATCCTTGTGGGAAAACATGAAAAGCAAAGATATGCCATGACTCCAGATGAGAGACAGTCTTGCAGTAAGTGAAAATAAAGAAGAATTTGACATGCGAGTACAGCGTGCAGTACCTGAAAGCGAGTCCGTTCACTGGCATACTTCTGGTAGTGCAGCATAGACTCTAGCACCTTCTTGTGACCTCCAGGAACCAGGCACACGGCGCCCAGGATTTCCAGCACTGCCACTTTAGTCTTTATGTTTTCCGTGCTCAAACTCTGAGCGATGACGTTAATGCTCGCTGAATGAGCTAAAACATGGGCCCGTCCCTGAGAGTTGTTCATCAGAGCCTTTATGCATCCGATGAGAGAGGTATGTATTCGAGACTCTGACGTCTCATAGTCCATGGTTTGCAGAAAGTTTAGAATGCAAGGTAAGCCATCCAAATCCATGAACCTAGTCACAAACCTATCAAACAGAAAACAAGATCGAAATATTAGATCATCATAAGCTACGAAAGCACCTCTCTTCATACTTTTTGTGTCTGTCCAGAAACAATATTGGCTTGGTGGCAATTCTATGATTAATGGTGACATTATTGTATTAATCCCTAAACGGACCTTACATAGAAGTATGTAGGGGTGAACATTTAAAAACTTACAGTTTGAGTTTCTCAACTCCACTCCCATCACAAAACAATTAGTTTAACCAAATGAATACTCAAACGTTGTGTTTGGTAGGGTTGGTACTATGAAGGCACTCAAATTCAGAAATTAATTATAATGAAAATGAGTTGAAGGCGAGGGCACCCCATAACCGCACAAAATAAATCTGTATAAGACTGTGGAAGTACAGCTTAGGTCCAAAATATTCAAACATTATGGAATGCGGAGGTGTGTATGCACAGCATAAATTATATTTCCAACTAGTTTCACATATGGAAGTCGGGTTCCGTTATTGAGATGATGTGCCATTCTGATTGCACAATCCCTTCCCCCTTCTGCATCACCCTCTGTCACTTTCTCCTCACTATCTCAATTGAATGGAAAAGTTCTCATAAGTTTGTCTCAGTTTCTCCGGTAACTTATAATTTAGCTTTTGGAGAAGTTCTGGTTAGGAGTTGTTGTAGGGACTGTTTTAGAGAGATTTGTTCTATAGGTAGAGGGATAGGAACGATGGGAAAGGTTAAGGCACTATGACAGGGTTGCCATTTTTATCCTGGAATGTCAATGGCCTGCGGGTGAAGGCTAGAAGACATAGAATCTTACAGTATCTGAAAGATTCCCCCGCACAGGTCATTGTCATCCAGGAGACACACTTACTAAAACACGAGGTCAGGGATATGCTAAAGAATTTGAAATGGGTGGACAAATTTGTATGCACGGACCACAATGCCAACATACGAGGGACCCTTATAATATTTAAAAAAACAGATTAGTGTTCAAATTCTGGATCAGAAGGAAGATCATAGTGGTAGATGACTATTGGTAAAAGTGCAGTTAGAAGGGCTAGTGTACACCCTAGTGGGTTATTATGGCCCGAATCAAGATGACCCGTCTTTTCTGAACAAAATTCAGAATTATCTGATTTCTTGCCAAGACCCCATCATTTGGGTGGGAGACTTTAATATAGTTTTAAATCCCAAGCTGGACAAATCGTCTAACTCAAGAGCAATAAAACTTTCTAAATCTAGGCAAACTCTTATAGGTATAATGTCAAATCTGGGGTTGGTGGATGAATGGAGGCAGAGATCAGGCAGTATACCAGGTGTTTCCTTTCACAACTATAAATATAAACATAAGTCAAGAATCGATTACGCTTTTTTCAGTCATAAGTTGATAGACGGTTTGAAGGGGATAGCATATATCCCCTCCCACCTCTCCGACCATTCTGCCATTTTTTTCATTCTGTTACACCATCAGCAGACCAGGCAAACCTCTTGGTCCTTTGATCGGACGATTCTGCTTGATGAGGATGAAATTTGCTTCCTTGTTGCTGAAGTAAGCATATTCCTGGACATTAATCAAGTCAAGTCAAGTCAAGCTTTATTGCGGTTGAATTTACCATAAAAGCACATAAAAATACACAACAGTACAACAAATCAAGCAGTCCATTTCATGCATGTAATCTCAAGTAATTAGATGATTGTTAGACATTTTTTTTTTATAAAAAATTTAAATATTTTCCAGTATTCTAAAATTATTAAAACAATGATCATTCTAAAAAGGATAAAATGTTAACTATTCTCTCAATATCCATTAACTTGATACTAGTGTACAGCAGCATTGTTTATCAGGTTCCTTCGAGTTATCCACATTGAATGCAAATATTTAGCTACTGCAGAAACAATCACTGCGTCGGTATCTGTTTTTAGTATCCTAAAAAAGGCCAAATATTGCTTTATACCCAAGTTTTTACACAGCTGGATTATCCATTTCTTCCTAATGTAAGCATAAGCTGGACAGAAAAGGATAACATGTACAGGAGTTTCTTCCTCTGTTCGACAGCCTGGGCAAGGGCGTGCCGGTCCCCCTTTCCACCTATCAATATTATGAAAAAAAGGCAAAGTGCCATATCTAAATTGTAAGTAAAGCTTCTTTGCTAAGGTAGGTTGTATTGTGTCAATCTCAGGCTCAAAGCTATAAAAGGACTTAACGTCCAAAAAAATATCGGTTAGGCTTGAAGTTTTTACTGAGCGAAAGAGATTCCTTAAGTTAATTTCTTTAACAGCACTTGTCATAGTTTTCTTGGAAATAGCTGGGCAGGAAACCTCAGGATTTAACCAGAGTTCCTCAAACCCAGTCGATATAAGTGACTGTTTTACGAATGCTAACCAAGGGATCCTACCAGATCCTAATGAAGCCATGACAACTTTGAGCTCCTCCTTATAGTTCACCAGCTCAGGCGTGCTCCACAGGCGCTTCCAATAGAGTAAGGGCCGGACAGCAATAGCGTCTGCAATTGAGCAGATTTTTAAGTCGAGTCTTAGCGGGACTAAAGGAGTACTTTTTGGCAAGTCCAATAATTGTCTTATAAAATTATTTTCAGTTATTGATAGGTTGCTTACTAATATGTGTCCCCAAAGTTCCGCCCCATACAGGGATGATGCCCTAGCTTGAACTTTGAAAATTTCAAGGGGGGCACTTATTATTTTGTGAGTGCAATTCTTCTGTACTTTTAAAATTCCCCCGGCTGCTTGGGTTAATCTTAAGTTGGCCTTGGCCACTTGTGGACCCCATCCCATTTTATCGTTCAAAGTCAAACCCAAATATTCAAAGGTTGGGACCCTTTCAAGGGGTCTGCCTTCCATCATTGGATGGGGGCAGTTAACAGTATTAGCATTAAAAACCATGTACTTAGTCTTATTTATATTAACCACCAGATTCCTTTTAGTACAGAATTTGGAAAATTGATTTAACACGCGCTGCATCCCCATCGGGGATTTTGAAAGCAGGAGCGTGTCGTCCGCAAATATTAAGGCGGGAAATCTTCGGGCACCCAATTTGGGGGAGTCAATGTCGTTTTTGGCTAAGAGATCTTCGATAAGCCCGTTGAGAAAAAGGGAAAATGGGGTCGGAGCAAGGACCCTGCCTAACACCTTTCTCAATCGGGAAGGGTCCAGTTAACTGACCTTGTTTACCAAAGCGTACTCCCGCAAAAGTACCTTCATGTAAGATCTTAAGCTGGTGGCATAGGTATGGTGGAACCCCCATTGTTAGTAAAATGGTCCATAGCTGATTCCGATCCACCATATCAAATGCGGACTTTAGGTCGACAAATGTAAGATAAAGGCTACCCCCTTCCAAGACCACATGCTTCCAGTAAAGCACTTGCAACCGGAATAATTGGTCAATTGTTGATGTTTTGGCCCTGAATCCCGCCTGAAGCGGCGTCAGAATGTTGTTCTCACTAGACCAAATCTGTAAACGTAACAATAACCTGGCGTAAATTTTTTGTGCAACATCAATAAGGCTAATCGGCCTATAATTGGAAGGTTGGAGCGGAGAGCCCTTCTTGTGTATTGGAATTATCTCCGCCCCTAGCCAGGTACTTGGCAGTGGTAGCCCCTGCAATATTGCGTTAAATAATACCAAAAGGTATGGGCCCCAAACTACTGGTTCTTCTCTGTATAAATCACCAGGGATCCTATCGAGTCCCGGCGCTTTATTAGGCTGGATACTTAAAATGGCCAACTTTACTTCCACCAATGAAAATGGTTGCGCTGGCCACATGGGATTCGGAGCCGATAGGCTCGAAGGAGCTTCACTTGTACATGAGGGAGAGAGAGAATAAAGATCTTTAAAATAAGTAGACCAAGCTTCTTCAGATATGTTTGGAACAATTGCGGACCTACCTTCTGGTTTCCCGGTATGGACAAGATTCCAAAAGGTCCCTGAGTCCTTTGCCACAAGTGCAGATGTAATAGCAACCCAACGGTCTGCCTCCCATTCTAATTTTGCATTTTTTAGCAATTTCTTATAAGCTTGTCTGGCTTCAATGACACAAGGCCTATTACCTTGGCTTAAGGCCAGCAATAGCGCAGTTTTCGTGTCCCTACAACATCTGTTAAACCATAAGTTGTCATCATGGCATAGTTTAGGTTTAACAGTACCTTTCTTATAGAAGGTGTCCTTTAGTATAGCGACCATTTCACTATGAATATCGACAATTATGCCCATATCAATGCTCAAAGGATTGAGAAGGGTAGAATTTGCCCTTTCGAGCAAGGGGGTTACATCTCGGTATAATTTTGCCATTGTTTCAATAGATGATTTCGCGGCCGCCCATCGAATTCTTCTCCCACCTTGCTTTAGTCTTAGGTCGCTACTTGGGGTGCTGGCTATGGCACTATCCCCAGTGATTAGTTGAAAGTCCATCTCGATTATCAGGGGATTATGGTCACTTTCTATGCGAGGCGGAACGCTAAAATGTAAAATTTTTGGCCAGGATGCCAAGCTCACCAAGAAATAATCTATCACAGATGTGTGCCCCATACCATTATAAGTGTGCTGGGCTGGGGAATCACTCTTAAATCGACCGTTGCAGGCTCTGACAGAGAACGTATAGGTGAGGGAGGTCAACTGAAGGACTAAGGCTGACCAATTTTTTACAGGATAAGCATTAGAGGGCAAAACTGACCAAGTTTCATCTTCAACCATTGTGATTGGAGGGACCCCTTGTAATGGTTCGAAATGGCAGTTGAAGTCACCTCCAATCAACAAGACAACATCACCCCCGATCGTATGCAGTAGGGCGGTTAGCATATCCAAGGTTGTAGATGTTCCACCCGATTGTACTGGCCGTGAATAGATGTTAATCAGAGCCAGTTTTGGTGTTTTTTTATGGGACATCAGGATGCACGTGAGATCAGGACTATTTGTCTCTAGCCTTTTCAACGTGAATCCAAGATGAATACCCACCCAAATGCACAACCCCCCTGACGGTCTGCCTCTTGCGCCTTTTACTGCAGGTTCCGCAAAAGTTACATACCCCACTCTATGAGTAGAATCTAACTGCCCACGTTTCCTGAAATAAACAAATCCCATGGGAATCTACAAATGTGCGCCAATCCGGGATATCTAAATTGGATGTAAGGCCCGCTATATTCCAAGATAAAAATTTTAAGGACCCTTTTGACAATGCCGGCTTATTTCCCAGGCTTCCCTCGTGGCAAGACCCGACAAGGCCATGCGTCCCAGGGCCAACTGGATGGTGATCTATATGTACATAAGCAGTCTGGGATTGTGACTCCAAGATGCATTTGTCAATCATGGGGGGAGATAAATCATCCCCTGACTCCCCAATGATTACATAGGGCTTTTCCTTGGACATCATTCTAACTTCTGTAGGGGGCAAGGGGTTAGTTACAGCTTTTACCACCCCCATGTGCTTCCTCCTAGTAATCTTCGAAACTCCTTCCCTTTTGATAACATCAATTAGATAGACCAAAGAGGGGCTGGGGGGCACAGGGAGTCAATCCACTTGATCGAGCAAGCTGTATCTATTACTTAATAGGACTCCCATCTCTTCTCCCCTAGGTTGACCACCCCTACTTCTATGTACATGATGCCAAGAGTCCTCTTGCTGTGGCCTCGAATCGTACCTCCCGTGGTCAGGAAGGAGATAAACATGATCTGTTGGGTAAAACTAGTCTAACCTCAGAGATTTAATCATTGTGTTAGGACTTGTCTGTTGCCAACTACATACATGGTCAACTGCCCTGTAATCCTCAAAATTGATAATTACACAATCCCCACCCACATTTTTTGGTTTGCAACCCACCCACCCCACCCTTCTAACAAACAAAATTTTGCTTTGGATGGATCTAGGCATGGGTCTATGGGTGTTCAACCAATGCATTGTCTTGTTTTTAAGTTACTCGTATGATTCCTGTTTGGTACTCATCAACTCAGGGACCTCCGTTAGAATAACCACATATGGGGCACAATCCGGGGGTAGATTAATGCATGGTAAATCTCGAGAGGTGATTTTTTCTCCGAGATGATTTGGAAGCTCCTTCCCTAGAGTTGCGGTATTTGCAGAATTTGCCAATTGCAAGGGTTGCACCTTTTCCACAAAAGATGGGTTATTTTTTGGGCCAATTGTACTAAAACCCAGGGTCGGCCCCTGTGTAGTAGACAATGTAGGTTGATCATTTGCAATAGTATGTATTAACTTGTGTTGTGGCTGTGAGGCATTGACTGGTGTAACTAAGGCTTTAACTTGGGTTTGGATAGCAAGAAAGTCCTTTCTAAGTCCCATGTTTTCCACAAGCAGAGCCTCCATTTTTCCCAATCTATCGTCTAAGTGTTTCAATTTTTGCTCCACAGGCTGGATAAAGGAGGATAAAACCAGACTCAATTTCCCCACCAATAGATCTAAGTCGAGGGAACATATAGTTGCGGGTTCTCTACCAATCTTAACAGGACTGTCTATTAAGGTCACAGAGGGGCAAGACTCCGATTGATCCGTAATCCGGGGTACCAAATTAGTATTAGATTTAGACTGTTTAGGTTTTCTACCCCGAGATGAGGTGTCGGCCTTCTTTTTCGGAATTGCACCCTCCTTAGGTCTTGTCTCCTTCTGGTTGCTTAGGCTCACATCAATTGGGGCCGGAATTGTATTTATGGACTGACCACATGGTGATTGAATTGGGCCATCCACCAGAACACCTATATTGGTCCCAGTATTGTGTGAGTTAGTAGAAAGCTCCACAATAGCTGTATTTGGCTGAGTAGAGACTGGTGAGCATGCATGAGCAGCAGGGCCCAAAAAAGATCTCCTTTGGAAGACCGGATCTTGGGACATACAGCGTTGCGTCATTTCGATTTCACGTTCCAACACCGATGATGCTCTCGTTATAAATTGATCTAGAGTCCGAGCTACCATCCCTATTGGTGTCGTTTTAGCACCCCTTCTGGCAGCCATTGTACACAGATGTTAGAATTGGGAGGAAGTATTATAAGTACTCACAGTTCACACTAAATATCAGAGGGCTGGCCCAGCCCGGCCTCCTCCGGCCCCGGACGGCCACAGACGGTCCCGCCCTTATCCCGGGCTTAGCCCGGCGCTGCCGCACGCGTCCCGCGACGCGGAGGGAGCAGCGTCCTTTTGTGCGCCTCCGGGCGCGTGGGTGTCGTCACCGCCCGCTGTGGAGCCTGGGAGCTGTAGTCTCCCCCTGCTCTCGGCCGCGAGATGAAACAGCGGCGGCAGGGGAGACACCAGCGTGTAGGGCCCAGGAGCAGCGGCGATAATCACAGGTAAAGCAGGCAGGGCAGCAACGAAGTCCCCCAGCAGGTAAGTTCAGCTTCAGGTTCTGTTCCCCGCTCCACCGAGGGAGCCGCGTCCTTTTGTGCGCCTCCGGGCGCGTGGGTGTCGTCACCGCCCGCTGTGGAGCCTGGGAGCTGTAGTCTCCCCCTGCTCTCGGCCGCGAGATGAAACAGCGGCGGCAGGGGAGACACCAGCGTGTAGGGCCCAGGAGCAGCGGCGATAATCACAGGCAAAGCAGGCAGGGCAGCAACGAAGTCCCCCAGCAGGTAAGTTCAGCTTCAGGTTCTGTTCCCCGCTCCACCGAGGGAGCCGCGTCCTTTTGTGCGCCTCCAGGCGCGTGGGTGTCGTCACCGCCCGCTGTGGAGCCTGGGAGCTGTAGTCTCCCCCTGCTCTGGGCCGCGAGATGAAACAGCGGCGGCAGGGGAGACACCAGCGTGTAGGGCCCAGGAGCAGCAGCGATAATCACAGGCAAAGCAGGCAGGGCAGCAACGAAGTCCCCCAGCAGGTAAGTTCAGCTTCAGGTTCTGTTCCCCTGGACATTAATATAAATTCAGCCTCAATAGTCACCGTATGGGAAGCACTGAAAGCCTTCCTAAGAGGCTGCAAAACAAACAGAGCCTCGTATAGACGTAAGGTCTATAGAACCGCAGTCACTAATATAGAGCAGGAGCTTAGGCAGATAGAGCTGAAAAGCGTTTCACTCTCGGCAGAGGACCTGGAGAAGCGGGCTGCGTTGAAGGCAAAGCTTGGAAATCTACTTCAGGAAAGGGTGGCCAAGAGATGGGAGGCAAGTAAGCTGTCACATTTTGAGTACGGAGAGTCGGCGGGTAAAATCCTGGCGTGGAAAATAAAAGCAGATCAGGCCAAGAAATACATTAAAGAAATAAAACGGGTAGGGGAAGCCAAGGCTAGATCTACAACCACAGAAATAGGACTGCCTTTCAGAAGTTCTTTCAAAATATTTACAAGGAAGACATCGTGGATGACCCCATGGCTAAGGAGGCCAGGGAGGCATGGTTAGATGAGGCTCACCTCCCCACATTTTCGTCAGACCAGCGCGACCAATTGGAGACCAAAATAATAGAGGGTGAAGTCAGCAATGCCATCAAGCAATTGAAGCGAGCGAAAGCCGCAGGCCCGGATGGCCTTCCAGGGGAGGTGTACAGTGCACTGGGTTCAGTTATAGTTCCATCTTTGACCGCCCTTTTTAATGCTATATTCATGGAAGGCATGGCCCCGCCAGACTCGTGGAATGAGGCAACTATAGTGCTGATCCCTAAACCTGGCAAGGACCCGGCTGATTGCGGGTCCTATAGACCAATCTCACTCCTAAACAATGACTTCAAGATCTTTGCGGCTATTCTCGCGGGAAGGTTAGGGAGTGAGATTGGGTCAATAATCCATCATGACCAGAAGGGATTTATAAGAGGGAGACAGCTGGCAGATCTTACTTATGATTTGGCTGGAGCAATTGATATTGCCACTTCATTTTGTCTCCCATTGGCCACCTTTACCCTGGATGCTACCAAAGCTTTTGATAGGGTCAACTGGCCCTATCTGGCCGCGGTTCTGAAAAGGGTTAATCTAGGAGAAAATTTCTGTCGAGCTATCGTACTTCTTTATAAGGATCCTAGGGCTAGACTTTTGGTTAATGGGGTTCTTACTGAGCATTTTAAAATCACGAGGGGTACCAGGCAGGGTTGCCCGCTTTCTCCCCTCCTATTCAATTTATACATCGAACACTTTGCTCAAATTCTGAGACGCGATAATAATATCCCCTATTTTGAGTTTGGAGGATGGGTTAAGCGGGTAGGACTCTATGCGGACGACATTATTGTCTTTACAAATGATCCTGTGCAGGCTTTCCCCGTCATTATCAATAGAGCCAAGGAATTTGGGCGGATTTCGGGGTATGAAATCAACGAAGGAAAGACTGAGGTGATGACCTGGAATATTCCAAACCCGAAGTTGGTTGTCGTTCCATCTATGCGCTATCTGGGAATTAAGATCACTCAGGAGATTGGTAAAATGGCATATATTAATTTGGACCAGGTTTTCCGAGAATGTCGGGCACTATTAAAAGCCTGGGCCTTTCTTCCACTGACAATACTTGGGAGAGTTAGTTTAATAAAAATGTCCATCCTCCCCAAGTACACGTTCATTTTTAACAACATCCCTCTAGCCTTTGACCATAAGCAAATTCAAAAATGTCAGCAAGACATAAACTCATTTGTTTGGAATTACAAAGCTACTAGACTGGCCTGG
The DNA here is from genome assembly GCF_964204655.1 of Triturus cristatus. Taxonomy (NCBI): domain Eukaryota; kingdom Metazoa; phylum Chordata; class Amphibia; order Caudata; family Salamandridae; genus Triturus; species Triturus cristatus. The sequence goes on along the minus strand of NC_140592.1, from coordinate 760,372,135 downwards.
AAAAAACTGAGAAGGAGGAGGGAGAAGGGGGGGGGCTTACACTCCCGGACCTACAATATTATGCCTGGGCGTTTCAGTTATCATACTCCAGGATGCTGTTGAAATCTCCATCAAGCGCATCAATAGGTAATATGTTCAAGGCTATGTTGAACGGGGCAGATTGGCCCCCGATGGTTTTCTTTTTAAATTCGGAGACCGGAAGTTTTTCAAGAAGGTGAGGTTAAAGACCCTACTATCATTGGCTAAAGCTTGGAAATTGATTAGAGAAAGGGTGGGGTTGCCATATTTTTCTAGGCTTGCCCCAATCTGGGACTCCCCGGGGCTCCCTCTATGTTTAAGGGATAGTCTTGCAACACCTATCAGGGAGGCAGGGATAGTAAGTTGGGGACAGCTGCTAGTGGATGGGGCGCTGGTGGGGTGGGAGGAGTTATTTGAGAAGGTTGGCCCCACCCTATCTAGATTTAAATACATGCAGCTTGTTAGCTGGTCCCGGGAATTGACTAGGAAAAAGATATACTTGGGGAGGAGCAGCCTCCTGGAGGAACAGTTGATAGAGAGACAAGAGGGGGGGGGAAGAGGTAGCCTTTTGGTACTGGGCCATTCAGGAGGAGGTGGATGGGGACTTCACTCTACCCGATGAACAGTGGGGAGGGCTCATGGTTATGCAGTGTGAGGATATATGGATAAGATCTTTCACTCTCCTGTATAAAGTGGTTGAGGCGGAACCATCTGTTTACCCTCCATCGAGCCTATTTATCCCCTCAAAGGTTATCTAAATTCCAGCCGGGAAAAGCATGTAATAAGTGTAACCTCCCTGCAGCCTCTGATGTTCATATGTTTATGGACTGTCCACTTATTAATATCTTTTGGGAGGAAGTAAAGACCACTTTGGATGCCATCCTTAAGAAATCTATATCTCTTACTTTGGCGTTAATTATATTTGGAGTGGACGATAATATCACGGGGCAGGCAAAGAGTTTTCTGTTTTATGCAATTTTGTTGGCTAGACGGCAGATCTGTAAATACTGGGTTGACCAGAAGGCACCTTCACACGCAGGCTGGTTAGAGTCCATATATGATACATCTAAGGTGGATATGGCTAGACCATGTAGCCAACGTAACCTCTCTTTTTGGAACTTGCTGGTCCAGTGGAAATAAAAGGCTCTGTTGAGTTGCCGGGGGGTTCCCCCCCCCCCCCGGGTCCAATGATTATGCCATCATACTCCAGGAGCCTTGGTGGCTCCTTCTAAAAGGCTTATTAAGTCTAGATGGAGTAGCGAGGGGTTGATGTGCCCTCTCATCCTTTTCTCTCTTCCCACAATATTATCCCGGAGAGTGTCTTTCGCCGGTCTATATTTCTTTGGTGTCCAGGTCTGGGATAAGAACAGTACCTAGTTCCAGACGACATCTAAGGTGATCGGCGCTTCTTTTTTGGGATTGTGGGGCAGGCAAATGAGGACAAAAAAAAAAAAACACATCTCAATTGAATACCAATTTGCAAGTCAGGTTTTCAAACCAAAGGTTTTTCTACATGTTGTCCAGAGCAGTTTCAATGATTCCTAATCTTGCAGCTCAGCGCTAAATTTGTTGAAAAAGCCTTAGTGCTCAATATTTCAATTAAGAAAGTGTTTAGAGGAGGCCTTCATAGAATTCGGAAAGGTTTGTGGCTAAAGTTATTCCAACTGCTGCTTGAAAGTCAAGCATTGTTTTTAATGCTTTTTGACAAGACTCTTTTTGAGTCATGGTAAATAGGTCTCAAAACTTAAACTTCAAAATTGTCTTCCTTGATGGCGTTCTCGTTTACGAGGGTCCGCTTTTATATTTGTCCACTTTCTAGTGGCAAAGCTGCCTTCAATTCTGACCACTTGGTTGCAGATAAAAAGGAACCTCATTTGACTGCAATTACTTTTTGAACAAAAGAGTGGTTATTACCTATTTAGAAAACTGGGGGTCTCAAACATTTAATTAAAGTCTTCAATTGGCCTTAGGATATCTGTTGATGTCTGCGTATGTGCGGACGAGTGACCAGTAATGTGTGTTTGCATGTTGTTAAAAAATCCTAATAAATGTCTGATTCAAGTGTACTCAGCTAAAGTAAATAGTTAACATTCTGAAGGGGGAAAGCATTTGGGAAACAACAATAATTGTTCTTAAGCCAATAGCTTAATGGACATCTTGTATATTAGAATGGCCAATGCTTTTCACTAGCAATAAAGGTGGTTTAAAAATTACCTCATTGGTTTCGTCCTCAGTGCAGTCTTTAAACTTTCAATTGTTTTATTTCTTTCATCTTCATCCTCTTTCTCTAGAGCCAACAATGTTTTTCTCTGCAAGTATATACAAGAAAACACTTATTAACCAGTTTCCTGTAATGATAACACAAAAATATCGGAAGAAGTCATAAAGTACATAACTGGAGGACAGTGTCTTAAGAATGATCGTAACTATTCTAGTCACAACACACTAAGCAACCTAAACTGAGATTAGATGTGGAAAATAATACTAAAGTACAGAATAGGGACAAGTTGAATTTCCTTTTCAGAAGGTGTATTTATGAATGCAGAAATTCCACCAGAATGGAGGAACTACGGCACTCATAAATGTAAGGTTATAAGCAGAATTGTGGTTGTTTGTAGGGTGACTAACCTACAAAAGTGGTGGATTCCCATAAGCATTGGGGAATTAATGTCCTTGTCACACCAACATTGTAACTACACATAAGTCTGCTACAATCAAAGGTAAGCACGTTTTCAGGTAATGAATGCGGAGGGAATACTCATTTGTTATGAGGTTGATTAACATAGGCAAATGTACATTTGATTCACATTAATGCCTGCAGAATTTCCAGCTGGAGGAAAAGGAAAACCTGCATGATGAAATGTTATGCATTGATAAACTTGGAGAAATTTATGACTGGCATAGACTTCCAGCAGTACTCCTGGGATCCCTCTGGGAATACCTGAAAAACGAACACGATGCTCCTAACATAAGATTAATTATATGGAAGCAAAGTTTTGAGTGTGTATGGATTTCAAATATAAAAAATGGATGGAGATAAGGGACCTTGGGGTCTAATTTTATGGAGCAGCCTTAAAGATATGCTGCTACTATCTGTCAGACGCCTGAACTTAATCTGGCGACTCAGGCTCTCCCTCCCCATTGCCCACGCTGCCATATGTCTCTAGGCACAGTCTCCTCTCTAACAACCTCACTTCCCAAAAAAGCTTGCAAACCTTCTCATAACACCCCTTCCATCCAACTTAGAATCGGATTACTTAACTGCAGATCTCTTCCCAAGCATGCTAATGACCTATGCTTGCTCATAACGGACTCACATTGGGACGCTCTATGCCTCACAGAGACATGGCTCAATGAAGACAACATGGCATCCATTTCGTTAGCAATCCCGCCAGGCTTTAAAATGAGCTTCTCCAATAGAAAGGAGGGCCGAAGAGGAGGTGGAGTGGCTTTCATTTACAACGAGAATTACACTCTGTTGTCCTCCACTCCTACCACACTCCCAAGCATTGAGGGGCTACGCTTTTGCCTCCAAATTACCCCCCAACTATCTCTTACAGGCCTAGTTATTTATAGACCCCCTGACTGTCCGACATCAGCCCTGTGTGAGCTTACGGACTTTATAATCCTAAACTCTCTAGACCACTCTTACTTTTTCATAGCCGGCGATTTCAATCTCCACGCCGACATTCCTGACTGTCCACAGGCTTCCCATCTTATCTCTACCCTGCAATCGGCCAATCTGACTCAAGCTATTACAGGCACCACGCATCGGGCAGGGCATATGCTCGATCTTTTCTTTTCCAACATACCAAACACAACAGCCTCCTCTCCGCTACCGCTGCTCTGGACGGACCACTACCTAACTACCATGACCATCTCAATCCCCACCCAATCTCAGAGCACTGGAAAGCGATCCTATGTGCGGAGAAAATGGGACAATCTAACAGCGGACAAATTATGCCCAGCACTTCGCGCGACCCCCATACCCCTTACCTCAGATGCTAATTTCGATGCGGCTTCTCTGAACTTGTGGATAAGCAAAACAGTGGATTCTATAGCGCCGGCCAATATTGCCACATCACGAAGAGAATCTCCCTCTGCACCGTGGTTCACCCCTGAACTCAAGGCCGAAAAAAGTAAATGTAAAAGACTGGAACGCCTTTGGCGAGATAACTACTGCGACGCTGCCAAATCTAGCTATAAAAAAGCCCTTCATGCTCTACATTTATCTATTAAAAAAGCCAAGAAAAACTTCTTTGAGGCCTCCATCCTACAGGCGGAACAATCAAGCAAAGAAGTATTCAAGATTGTTCAATCCTTTTTCAAGCCCAGAGCTATCGAGACGGATATCATCCCTTCAGTAAATCTCTGCGAATCCATTTCAGACTTCTTTGATACCAAAATTTTAAAAGTCTATGACACTTTTACGGACCCTGAGCCGACATTAATGGATGAGCTAAGAGTCTCTGAGTGCCTTATTACCCCTTTAAATCAATTTCAGCCTATTACCCTCTCTGAAGCAGTAAAAGAATTACAAAAATGTAAATCGGGAGGCCCGGACGATCCCTGCCCACCTAAACTGTGGAAACTAATGTCGGAAGCAATTGCAGTTCCCCTCCTACACATATGGAACACGTCCATGGCTACGGGCACGTTTCCGGACTGTTGGAAACAGGCCACACTTCTCCCGCTGAAAAAAAAACCCCAAGGCGCACCGGATGATCTGAACAATCTCCGACCCATCTCTCTCCTTGCAGCCCCCGGCAAAATGCTTGAAAAAATAATCCAGCGGCAGCTTAACAAATTTATTGAAGACAGCGGCGCCCTACATGAAACTCAGTCGGGCTTTAGGGCCGGCTTCAGCACCGAGACGGCCCTCATTGAGGTTGCCGAGTCTATCAGGTGGTCCTTAGATTCAGGGGCATCAGCTATGCTGGTGCTCCTGGATCTATCAGCTGCTTTTGATACTGTAGATCACAGCAGATTGCTGACCCGCCTTAAGGACATAGGTATTGGAGACAAAGCTCTCAATTGGCTACTCTCCTACCTCACTAATCGATCCCAGAAAGTGGCCTTGGGCCCCTTCTCTTCTGGACCAAAAAATCTCTGGTGTGGCGTCCCACAAGGGTCGGCACTCAGCCCCATGCTGTTTAATGTATACTTGGCCCCACTCTTCACCTTGATTGCCAAATGGGGGGTCAAGGCAATATCCTACGCGGACGACACGCAATTAGTCTTCCCATACACAGACACGTCCGAGGCAGCATTTAGCAAAATCAGGGGCTGTCTGCAAGACGTGGCCAAGTGGATGAACACAAACAAACTTAAAATGAAGGCGAGCAAAACGGAGGTGCTATTCTTTGGTAACTCCAAACATCCCCCTCCGGATCTGTGGTGGCCAACGGAAATGGGCCCTGCCCCATCTCCCAGCCCCCATGCAAAAAATCTAGGAGTAAAATGGGATGAGAAGTTGTCTTTCTTGCCGCATATACAACAGCTCACCACGGGCTGCCTGCATAAACTCAAAAATTTGCGGAAATTTCTGCCTTTGCTACCACTCGAGTGCCGGAAAACGGTTGTTCACGCAACAATCACCTCTCGACTCGATTACTCTAATGGCCTCTATCTTGGTCTACCTAAATATGCGGTGCAACGCTTACAAATCGTGCAGAATGCGGCTGCGAGATTAATAAAACGGGTCCCTTTTAGGCAGCATATCTCTCCGCATCTGCACGAGCTGCACTGGCTACCAGTGGCAAGCAGAATTAAGTTCAAAGTGCTAACCCTGGCTTTCAGAGCGCTAAAAGGCACATGTCCAAATTATCTGAAACTCCGACTTCCTCGCTACCACCAAAAACGTGAGCTACGCTCAAACTCCCTACTCAAGCTAACTGTACCGCACATAAGGAAAGCGAGACTTGGAGGCAGATCCTTCTCGGCCGGCACGGCGAAACTTTGGAATACCCTGCCTCCTGCCATCCAATCCGCTACGTCAGAAGCAAGTTTTAGGAAACTCCTAAAAACCTGGCTTTTTACGCAATAATCCTGCCCCCCTTCCTGACTACTTACTCTTGTTGTGGGACTCGCTAGCGCCGGGACACCTCCCCAGGGGTAGCTGTTCGCGCTCAATAAATTTCTGTATTATTATTATTATTATTATAATTGTTCTGATGTATGATTTTTACAAGAACAAGCCAAGCTGAAACTGAATAAGTCAGGGAAAATGTATGTGTCTAAAGGTTGAAGACCTAATCGTAAAGAACAGGTTATAGCCTAACTTGACTAAAACATAGTGCATCAAACACCTCAAGCAGCAATTTCAGTGAATAAAACACCATGTTCGAAGAGGGCCTGGAGTAATCCAGCGGGCTCTATGCAACACAAGGGCACCATTGTATTCTTATTTCAGTAGCTAACAGTAAAACAGGGCACCAACTCCTTTCCATAAAACAAGAAGCCCCATCAATATACACACTACCATTTACATGTGAAGTTACAAATGTATACCATAGTAAAAAGTGTGTGCAATGCAATACAGATTGATGTATAATGTACAAAACCTGCCTGACACTCATTGTAGAACACAATCTATGCTTATTCATAAAGAGGCAGTAGGATGGATGTCAATTCTGGTAATTTTGCCTTTCCAACTTAGCATTTATAAACGAAAAAGGGGCAGAACTAGAGGATCATACACAGCAGATTTTTGGGTAAAAGTAAGTGGGGGCCCTATCCCGAGCAATGTGGTTTGCTTCAGCCTCCCTCCTCATTCTTGTGAGAAGTTGGCCTGATGTATGATGTCACTAGTTCTAGTGTACACCTTATATCAGTCCAAATACCCTTATGGTGATTGGTTGTAAAGTCAACCTTATAGACCAGCTATCCTAGTGGTAGCATGGACAAGAGCAGTCTTAGGCTAAACTCTGAATGGCATGTGAAGCCAGCTGTGATACCATATATAATCCCTTGAATACCAAATGAAAGGACACCACAACAGATATATATATAAAATAAAGTGTATTTATTCTAGTCAAACCCTCAGCACTCTTTATGAGATTAGAGGTAAGTGCAACACAGTCTTATTTAAGCATACATTAAGTCACACAGGCAAGTAATACAGTTAGGCCCTAGGGGCCACGCAAACCATATACTAAGTGGTATAAGGACCACTGTCACGGAAATAGAATAGGCCTAGGCCTAGGGAATCGCTGGGGCTACACTGCACTAGCGTTAGTTAGGAAGTGGGAGGCCCACGGGATTCGTGTGCAGAGTGGAAACACTCACGCGTAATGCGTAAAAGTCACTAGCAATAGTACAGTTTAGAAAACGATAGGTTTAGGACACTTCCGGAGTAGCTAGGAAGTTGAGACTGGAAAACTAGACACTAGGATAGTCACTATCCTGATGAGCACCGGAGTACCCAAGTTACCTAGCCCACAGGCTGCGGGTGCATAGGGGTGAAGATGCGTCGGTTTTCGTCGTCGACTCCTATGGATGCCTGAAGAAAGATGCTGACAGGCAGTCAGTGAAGAGTGTCCGGTGGATCCCAAGGCTGGGATCAAGAAGAGAGGAGACCTGCAAGCAGAAGGGACAGAGTCAAGGTCACTAGCCAGTGATCACGTGGAACCAGGAAGGAACCAGGCGATGTCGTGAAGATTGCAGGTGAAGGTGAAGCTTGTCGCTGCAGCCAGGAGGACCAGGAAGCGTCGAGGATGACCAGGACCAGGAGGCGAGCTGTCCCACGAAGGCTCTTGCTGTCGGCGGCGTCGAAGTTGGACTAGGACTCACCAAGCCTTGGCAAGCGGAACCCACGAAGAACGGAGGACTTGCTTCTGGTGCAGACCAGGAAGGTCTGGGGTGCTTCTTCTTTGCAGAGAAGCGGGAGCCAGTCTGGAGGAGCCAAACCAGCGCAGAAGATTTCAGGGTGCGCCGTCACAAAGGCCACTAGCCAGCGGGCAAGCAACCGGACAGACGCGGCAAGCAGGAAAATGCAGAAGGGCCCCACACATGACTCGTGGAGTGTGGGGGGGCTGATCTTCGGTGCAGATGGTGCTTGGGGTTGGGGCTTCTCAATCCCCGGTGCACAACTTCGAGGGTGCCTCAGAAGCTGCGCTTGAAGTTACTAGCCACTTTTCCCAGGTAGCCGGTCCCACGTCGCTCGTCGCCTCCACGGACCTCAGCTTTGCTGTGGATGTGGATGTGGATCAGGGTCGGAGAAGTCTGGAAGTCAAGGCTCTGGTCGGGCTCTGCAGTCGGTTCCTCGTAGAACGTGAGCAAAGCAAAGTGTAGTCTCTTGATGGTGCCTGTTTGCACAGGGTAGCCACTCCTTGGCCACAAGGGAGATTCTTCAGTCTTCTTCTTTCGTCGAATGTCGAAGGTCCAGAGTTTCTGTTCAAGTTGCAGGTTCAGGATAATCTAAAGTCTTGAGGCCCAACTCCCACTCTTATACTAATCTGGGGGGCTGGGATACCTGCTAGGTCACGCCTTATGGGTGGGACCTGGGAGGGGGTGGTTACACCCACTTCCCTTTGTCCAGTTTCGCGCCAGAGCTGGGGCTGGAGTGCCCCAGCGCCGGTTTGAACTGGACTATGCAAGGAACACCTTGTGTGCCCCAGGCAGGTCTCATTCCTTTCAGCCCACCCTGCCCCAATACACTAAAGGCTGTCTGGGGAGGTGCTAGCACCTCCCCAAGCAGGAAACCTATTGTCCAAGCCTCCCTTGCCAGGATCACTCCCAGCAGCAGGGGGTCAGACTCGTGTCTGTGGCAGCAGCATCCATTTTGTGATGCTGAGGCTTTGGTTAGAGTTAAACAGCAAAGTAGGATTTTAACATGTCTCTCCCTCTAGAAGGGAGGAATAATATCCTCATCACCAGAAATGGTATGGGGGTATTATTCCAAAGTGTTAGACACCTTACACGACATGTTTTGATAAAGCCAAACCATAGTTACCATAACCGTTTAAGATTATAAGGCACTTTAAGAGTATATGGTAGGCTATATCATAGAACAGCTATAAGGACATGGTTCCGAAAGCTGCAGACAGGCTCAGCTCATGCTAGAGCACCATCTCACATGTTACCAAGCACTCTGCCTCCAGGATTGTTAAGGCCTGCCATAGGAGTGACTGATAGGTACACATGTGTCTATATATAAGGGTAGATATAGGCATACTATATCTAAGCAAGGGGTGATTACACGACCTTGCCCCAGCTGAGTGATCAGCCAGTTGTGTCTGATTGGAAGGCCAGACCAGGGGTGGCATAATACATGCTGCAGCCCCTGGGAGGCCTAGGGTACACCTATGCCCTGGGTACCTAGGGTACACTGTACAGGGTCTAATAAGGTGATCCTTACCAATTGGTTATGTACCTAGGGTACATGGAGTCCATTTTAAAGAGAGAGCAGACAGCCTGAGACCCTGAATGGCAGGATCTCAGGCCAACTAAGTCGAAAAACCAGCTAGACACTAGGCAAAAAGTTGGGGGTAACCATAGTCAGATATCCACCTTCCTACAATTCTGAATAATAAAATGTTATTTTGTGAGCTCTCATGTGGTGGTGGGGCTTGGCAGGTAGTTGGGGGCAAGGTATGAAAGAAAGGTTTTTGAATTCTTAACTATTCAGTCGAGTAAATAGGGGATTGTCCTAACATGGCACCTTGTGTGGGTGACAGCCCTGTGTCCTTTTACTCAAAAAAAAGTCTGGGCACTCTTGGTCAAACTGCATCTCCTCAATAACTCACAACCCTCCTAGTCCAGTCACAAACAGGATCCATGGTGAGATGTTCTCTTTTTAAAATGTGTTCATGAGGAAGATCGATCATGTATCCTGAATTAAGCACACCAGATAGTCCTACCTGGTGGGCAACAACCTTAAAAGAAAATCACAGAACTTCTCATCTTACCAATATGCCAATTGCTCTTAACAGCAATAAGTGAATGGAGAACCTTTTCTGTTTGAGGTTACTAATACATGGCCTGCGGCACAGACCAAAAGAGTTGACATGGTACATTTGCATTGTTGCATTATAACTTGATTGGAAATTGGTCAAACATTTACACAACCAATAGTTTACAGTTTCTAGCAGTTTCCAATATAAATATTTCTCTTTAAAGCTAATTTAAGAAGGGAATTACTTTCCAAGAATAGCATTAGTAGGTTTTTCTTTGGTTTCTTTTGTTATGAATTGCCATATGTATTATTTAATTTTTGTTCCTTGAAAAAACAGCTGGTGAGATCACAAGGTTCAGTGGGTCATGACTCCATACGATGCACTCTTTTCACAGTTTTGTGTTCGTCAGTCTACACAGTGTGCCTATACCGTGACATCACTCCAAATATCCAATTAGTAAGAATAAGCAAATATAAAATGTGACATTAAAATCAAAACTCAATGCTCATCAGTTAAGGTCGACGGGTCAGCTGGAAGATATATAAAGAAAGAGATAGAAAGACAGAGAGCTATACAGACCAAATCTCTTAATATCCACTACCACAAGGGCATAATTTCATTTTTAGGTCGAGCATTCGAGACCTCTTGTATATACTTTAGTATATACTTATATGTGTATTTACTTTGTGGGCTCTGGAGATCAGCCCTAGCACTGGTCTGCTTAGGGACTTTTTTTCCCTGTTCAACTGCCTCTATTTAACTGTCTTGATAAAAACCAACCAGTAGAGGTCAGTAATAGACCATAATTGCTTTCTGCTGAGGGACTTTATTCTTTTATTTTTCTGGCAACTGCCTCTATTTAACTTTTGTGATAGAAAAGACCAGCAGAGATCAGTAAAATACCAGAATCACTTTAGCATTCTCTAGATTCCAGTCCATAGAAATTGTCTTCCACGAGCACCCGTAGACAATATTATTTTTTTCAAATCTTGTATTTTCAGTGATATGACCACCGAAGGACCTGATTTTATATTAAAAACAGTTGTGGACTATACCATTTCCTGCTGAAAGGCAATCTATCTCTGTGGCGTGTCACGCAGTTTGGTGCTTTCTTTCCCTCCATTTTAAATAACAGTAGTTGTTTCAGCACCCAGGCTAATGTGCTGCATAGCTAAATACGTATAAGGTCCCAAAGGCCAGACCGATTGCATTGCAAATGCTTGTTTAAAGAATGACAACTATATTTCAATTTGACCCATAAAAAAAAGTCTTGGAAAATCACTCCACAATGCTGAGACACAAGAGAAGGTGGTTGACCTTATGAAGCTCCACGTATTTAAAATAGAAATTTCAGTGAAACATGCTGAATGTCTTTTAACTTTCATAACTCTGCTTGTAAAAAGTGCCAGTTTTTTTTTGTTTCAGGTTTTTATTGGAAGATACAGGAAAGTTGCATGCACCTGCTTTACTTAGAATGAAAATAAAATACTCGCCATGTCAATATAAAAAAGCAAACATATTAGCTAATCCACACTAGCAAATGCGTATGTCTACGATTTACATAATTTACTCATTTTCTGAAAACCACAGACCTAGCAGGAGTGCACATGGGCTTTGGCAGAGCAGGAAATTGGCAGTCAAAAGTAAGTTAAAATGTCCACATCATATTTATTTCTGTTCTTCTTTCTAACTCCAAATTGGAAACATTTGTCCAAGTGCATAAATCATTTCCCCCTCAACAACATTACAATGTTTTTTTTAACATGCTCAGTTAATAGTAGGAATGTTGTTGGTAATATTAATAAATGCCTACAACGTTATGATTTTGTTGGTGTTCCCAACATTTCCGAATGGTATTGTTCTGAAAATCACAAGGAATCGACCATGTTTCCGCCTCTCCTCCAATGATAATGGTAGAAAATTACACCTGTCAAGTGGACTTTCCGCTGCAATAAATCGAACCATGGCCCATATATTTGCATGGATTCTTACTCTGAACAAGTGCCTGTGATCTTTGAGTGCTGAAGCAAGAATCATCAAACACACGTTTTACGGTACAAAATACTCTTAAGGAGGTGGAGCAAAAAAGATAACTAAAAACGCACATCAATTCTGCATATTATAATTCCTTCTGAGAGGAAAACCGTGTAAAAATGCATTAATGCCAGACCTTAGTACAATCTAACTTAGCAATACCAATAATTATGGATTTGGTGCTGTGCCACAGTAAAGGCCTTCTACAAATTCACCATTACACACCAAAATATAGCCATCACCGTGCCATGTAATATGGGCGACACTGTGCAACAGTGGTTTAGTTTGAGGCGCTGAGGTCTGTACAAACTCCAAGGAAGTCGAAGTGGTGCCAGGAAGGCTGCTAGATGAAGGTCAGTGGATCAAGTTGGAGAAATCTAACCTCCATTGAGGATCAGAGATACTCCCCTCTTCAATAGAAAGACTGCGAGAAGGTGCCTCGGAGTGGAAAAGTCAACCTCTCATTAACACGGAAATCATGAAGCGAGACAACATAGCATATGGTCAGGAGGCCCCCCCCACCCCAACTAGAGGGCACTATATAACTGTATAGCATGGCTCTTGGAGCCTCGGAAGAACAGACAAAGAATGATGTGATAGCAGGCCCAGTGATCGTCTGTACCCTGAAGAGATTCAAACTGCTCCGCAAGATGACAAATATGATATAAGACTGCTGAATCATTGAGTGGTCCACACAGGAGGGCCAGAAAGATCAGAGCTCATCCATGGAGAGTCAGAGTGGTCTACAGCGTTGTTGCTGGGCTGTGAGGCCATCTTCGTGGGCAAAAATCAAATCTATTCTGAGTGACAAAGTAGAGATGCCTTGGGGGATTCGCTCACTGGTGATTTAGAAAGGCATTTGTGGTCACTGAACGACTAAACGTGAGGTGGAAGCCAGAGGGGAAAGTTGGATGACATAGATAAAGCTGGAATGAGTTAGTGGGCTGACTGGTGACGTAAGGAAGAGTGGCCTCACGTGAACTAACTGAACTGCTCGTCGAGAGCAGAGGTTAGTTCAAATATTTTACTGGTGTCTAGATTTGTGAAAGTGAGAGGAGTTTCATCTTACTACCCTCTTACCCACCTATCGCCACATCTCGACTATGTGCAGGTCTGAGAGTTATAAAGAAGACATTCAATGCATACTATGCATTTGGTATGTCCAAAATGTATGTATTTCACACAAGTAAATACAGCGGAGGGAAGTGTCATTGTTTGAAGACAATGTACCCGTTCATTCGGAGTCAAATATAATAAACAGTCAAATGTTTTTACAGGTCGGAAACAGAAAGGAGAAAAGAAGAAAAACAGTAGGAGAAGTTGAAAGACCCGTTAAGCCACAAGCCATTTTTGCATTTTATGTGTTTTAGTAATGTAGCCGCTTGCAGGATAGATACGTAGCAAAATGGATTTGAGTCTATACAGCATGGGAAATTTTAAAAACAATTGAAACAAAATTAAAAAAACTAAAAACAATGAAGTCACTTTCAAGGGTGCTATTTTGGCAAGCATTTTCCCACTGATTCGGTTTGTGTGAGCAAGATGTAATAGAACACACTCAAGGGAAATACAAAGTGCGCTACTTGCAAATTCAAATTTGAAAGAAAATTGCATATTGCACCACTTGGGAACAAAAATGACAGTCAACTAATTGGAGAACAGAAAAAAAAGCATTACATCACAAAGTTTATATATTAAATACACAGTACAGTCCCCCATGTTTAAATAAACATTGGCAAAGCCAATAGGTCTCGTCCTGGCAAATTGTGCAATGGTTGATCCGTTGTTTTCTATTATAAGTATATGCCACAAAAAAGAAAAGAAAACCTAAACTTGGCTGGCACATGCAACATTTACATTTAAATACACTCACTTATGTGGCTGTTTCACTAATTATGTTTTTAAATATGAAACCTTTCAGTTGTGCCATGTATTTTTCTTTGTGACTGAGACAAGAATAAATCTCTAAACAACCAAGCACTCAAGTCGCATGCATCTACAGTGTTACTTAAACACTCATTAACTTTAAAAGGAAGACGGGATATAAATAGACATCTAACTGGGCATCAGAAGTGCAGGCAAAATGAAAGGTTGATATTCAAAAGTTAATATACATCATAAATCAAACAAAAAAATCACACTTTAAAGCCTTTTGCAGTTGGAGAAGATAACTATTGTTGGGTGGATTTGAGCAATGTTCAGCCTTTTTGTGCAGTCACTCAAAGTGAAGGGAGCCAATGGGTAAAAGTGGGCCGGCCCATCGTCCCATGCTGTATGTTGTGGTTGGAAAAAGCAAAATGTGAATCACAATTTAACAGACCAATGGATGAAGCCCTCATCCAAAACCCTTCAAAAGTGTGTCTATTATGTATGTTTTTTGAAAAAACAATAGTCTGGTGACATATTTAAAGCTGCCTCAAAGACCAGACCTAAAAATAAGAGCAGACAAGGCACTATACCTGTCCAATCTTATCTTCAAGCTTAAATGCTGTCTGTTTAAGTACAGATCAAGCCCTTAAATGAGGAGGCAATTTCCCCCAAACTCTCCAATTAATGCAAACTGATAGCCATGCTGCACAATGGCAAGCAATAAATATTTTTCTTCCAAATGCATATAAAAAATCTTAACTATTTTGACAGGAGTCTGTACTGGTATGCTCTTTTCGATTTGCAAGTTTATGAACTCCAAGTTACTCTGAGGCGGGGCTCAAGTCATGCTTGAAGTTGGTCTACAGAAACTCCAAATGTTTGTTTTAAAGCTGCTAACTTCGCTGTATAATAGAACACAATCGAATGAAAAAACGCCTGGAATAAATATAAACAAAAAATAAGTTGTGGGCGGGGTAAATATGGAAGGATTTTCCCTTAAAGAAAATAGGGAAAAATTCACCTCTATGTGCGGTGCACTACTTCTGCAAGTCTGAAAAAAGTTACACGCTTTGCCCAATTCCACCGGTGAAGTTAACATTTCTCCCCCATTAGTTATTTTGTTTTCACAAGTTGACTTTCGCCCACCACCTGCCATTCTTCAACAATTGATGTGAAGAAAAGGTCAGCTGCACTTCAATGAACACAGGAGAAGGGGCAGTTGGGGGTTCCCTTTCATTATGTCAACCAAAGCGGTCTGGCATCCAGTGATGCCCTGGGACAGCTGTTTCAACCAGTGACGCACAGAAGGAATCTGGAATATGTATGGAAATATGTCAATTCTGTATAGGAACAAGGGGGGGTGAAGCATAATTTCACGCACCTTGTATTCCTTTCTTACGGTCCAGCAGCAGCATTTTACATATCTAAATCGATGAAGGATGATTAAGAGATTGGCAAATCGTTAATCAGTGATTTTTAGTGTCACCTTCATATCTCACGTCTGTGGGAAGCATCCATCCTACACTGGAGCTTCTGAACCAACTGAAAGCAAAAATGCAGCCATACTCGGATCGAAAGGAGCCTGGTGGAGACAAATCTACCCTTCACTTAAGGAGAGAAAGGAAGCCCCTGGAAAGCCCTACGAGAGGTGTAACGGGCATCCAGAATTTAAAGGCCAGTTTTTGTGAGGTAACGCTGCACACAATATATATGAGAAGCGGATACTCAAAGTGGACATTTCGCTTTGGCGACAGGGCTAGAATCGACCAAGGAAGGTGCTGATGGATTCCAAGGATGATGGATTACATCGTTTTTTTATACGCGGTTGGTCCTTTTCAATCATGATATCACGCAGATGTCTTTCGTGGGGGGCGGGGGCAGTGGGGTTACACCAAAAAAGAAAAATGTTCCCTGCCTGTGCAGGTTTAAAGACGTGTGTTAGTCACATTTCAACTCAGCCAGTCACTGCTGGTTCAACAGGTCTTTACTACTGGAGCAGCTACTGGCATTAGGTGCGCAAGGAACATGTATGACGAATGGAATCACTCCAAAATTCCAGAAGAAACTTACTTAAACTTGGGGGGTGGAGGAGCAACGCACTGCAATGGAGTCCACCAGCAAAGGAATGTCAGCACTGTCCCAAACAATCCTAAGCAGCAGAAGACAGAGAGGGGCGCAGGTGGCAGGATGCAAGGGCCATCTCCAGGCGGCATCAGGGCATGCATAATGCTACTTTGGTTGCAAAAACCTTTTCTTGCAGGACCAGTGGCCCAGACAATGGAAAGCCCTGGCTGGTAGACCGGAATTGGCATGAGAAAACACTGTATGTAGTCACCTTGGTTATTATTTAGCTGGGTTTCGAGACAATTTTTATCATTATTTGGCTTGTTTAAGATCCTGGCGCATGGCACCCGTGTTTGACGGCCCAAATCAAGTTAAGATTTCATTTTCCTGAACGAGAAGGCGGTTGGAGTGTTTCAGTTGTGCCAAGAAGAGAGTTCAGGGAGCATGGGCACCATACCAACAGGTATGCCTTCTGGGAGCATGGGCAGATATAATCAGAAGCATGCCTTCTGGGACCATGGGCAGATATACTTTGAAGCATGGCTCCTGTGAGCATGGGCATATATACAGGGAAGCATGCCTTCTGTAAGCATGGACAGATATGCTCGGATACATGCCTTCTAGGAGCATGAGCATATATACTCGGAAGCATGCCTTCTGTGAGCATCAGCAGATATACAGGGAAGCATGCCTGCTGTAAACATGGACAGATATACTCGGATACATGCCCTCTGGGAGTATAAGAAGATACACCGAGAAGCATGCCTTCTGGGAGTATAGGCAGATACACCCAGAAGTATGCCTTCTGGAAGCATGGGCAGATATACTCTGAAGCATGACTCCTGTGAGCATGGGCATATATACTCGGAAGCATGCCTTCTGTGAGCATCAGCAGATATACAGGGAAGCATGCCTTCTGTAAGCATGGACAGATATACTCGGATACATGCCTTCTAGGAGCATGAGCATATATACTCGGAAGCATGCGTTCTGGGAGCATTGGCAGATATACAGGGAAGCATGCCTGCTGTAAACATGAACAGATATACTCGGAAGCATGCCTATTGTGAGCATGGGCAGATATACTCGGAAGCGTTTTCTGTGAGATTCGGTAGATATACAGGGAAGCATGTCTTCTGTAAGCATGGACAGATATACACGGATACATGCCTTTTAGGAGCATGAGCAGATACATTCAGAAGCATGCCTTCTGTAAACATGGACAGATATACTCGGATACATGCCCTCTGGGAGCATTGGCAGATATACCCAGAAGCGTGCCTTCCAGGAGTATGGGCAGATATACCTGTAAGCATGCTTTCCGGAAGCAGGGGTAAAAATACTCCCAAGCATGCCTTTTGAAAGCATGGGAATATACACTCTGAAGCATCCCTTCTGGCAGCATGGGAAGATCTACTCAAAAGCATGCCTTCTAGGAGCATGGGCAGATACAATCCGAAGCATGTTGTCTGGGAGCATGGGCAGATATACTCAGAATCATGCCTTCTAAGAGCATGGATACACTCTGAAGCACGCCGTCTGGAAGCATGAGCAGATATACCCACAAGCATGCCTTTTGGAAGCAATGGCATATACACTCTGAAGCGTACTTCCTGGGAGCATTTGAAAATATATAGAAGCATGCCTTCTGGGAGCATGAGGAGATATACTCAGAAACTTGCCTTCTGGGAACATGGTAGACACACTCTGAAGCATGCCTTTTGAGAGCATGTGTAGATATACTTAGAAGCATGGCTTCTGAGAGCATGTGCAGATATACTCAGAAACATGCTGTCTAGGAGCATGGGCAGATATACTATGAACCATGCACCCTGAGAGCATGTGCAGATATACTTAGAAGCATGCCTCCTGGGAGCATGAGCAGCTATAGTCAGAAGAATGCACATGAACAGGGTCCGCTTGTTGGGTGATTATTTGCTGAGTGGAGTGAATATGTCTGCTAGCTACAATATGCTTCGTATGTATGTCTTTCCTAATGAGGCACACATTTGTTATTGTAATCAGAGGTAATGGGCGGCCCGTGGGACTGACTCTACATCATAGGATGGAAGCATATTTAATAATCTGATGGTACTGTATTCCCTTGTCTGCTCTTACCGCAAGCAGAGAATAAAAGCGGGCTAGAATAAAACAAGCACTCTTAATGCTGCAATTAACGAAGGGCGCAGAAAAAAAAGTTCATCAAGTCCTTGATCCTGTGGGGGTTTAATACACACTATAGTTTTAGGTTCTCAATTAAAAATTGCATTTAAAAATCCATGTGGTTCTATTTCTCAATGGCATTACTGCAATCTGACTACGGTAAATGATTCTAAAGAGTGGGCCTTCGACCTTCTCCATATTAAGAGCTACTCCTGTTGAGAACAAAGGCATCCCTAGCTACTAATACACTCTGTGTTCTACTGGGGACCATGCCAGACAAGATTACAATAGCGGCCACCCCATGCAAGAGTACGGCCAGTAATCACCTCAGTGCATCACAGGCAAGATTCATTTTTCAAGTGAAAGACAGCCAAGAAACATCCAGGCCCAACTATCCCAAATGTGTCATACACATTGACAACAAGCCCATAGAGGTGTATGCGGACTCGTGTTCACCTTTTACGTTAATAAACCTTGCAGACTTTGAGAAATTCCTGGGGTGCAATAAGAGAATGCTGGTTTCCCCTGATATTTCTCCTGAAGGGTACACCAGAGACCTCATTCCCTTGGTGGGGATGGTGAGTAGCCACATTGATTTCAAAGGTAGATCCATTGTAGGCAGAGTGTATGTGGTAGAGAGGGGCGCAAACCTTTTGGGATGGCAACACCAGAAGGAACTGGGTATCATCTTAGACCCAAATGACAAGAACCAAGTCATTTTAGTAGACATGCCCACCAGCAACAATCTCTTACAAGACGCCTTTCCGGACCTTTTTACAGAGAGGTTGGGAAAATTAAAAGATTTTCAACACAAAATTAAAGTGAGGAAAGGCGCTAAACCTGTGGTTCACAGAGCGCGTCCTGGGCCTTTGCGTCTGAGAGAAATTCTAAAAAGTTAACTGGATAAATTGTGTGACATGGGCATCATCCAACCCATAGACGCATACGAATGGTTGGCCCCCCCTTTTTCTAGCTTCCAAAGCCAATGGTAAGGGTATCCGCGTCTGCGTGGACTTGCGCAGCCTCAACGACAACATCTGGGTGGAGAGGTTTCCCCTGCCTAATATAAACGAAATGTTGAGCACTATGGGTAAAGGGTGTTTTTTCTCGGTAATTGACTTGTCGATGGCCTACCACTAGGTCAAGTTACACCCTGATTTTAGACCTCTGACGGCATTTTCATCACCGTTTGGGGCCTACATGTTCATTAGGATGCCGTTCGGCCTTGCATCAGCGGCCTCTATTTTTCAAAAAGTAATGCAACAGGTGTTGGAAGGCATCAAAAACACCCTCCGTTTTCAGGACGATATACTGATGTATGGGGCAACGGAGGAAGAACATGATGTCATTCTCAACGCAGTGTGCCAAAGGTTGTCCAGTGCAGGTTTAACTGTGAAACTCGACAAATGCAAGATCAAAGTGACCTCGGTTGATTATTTGGGTCACACCATATCGAAAGATGGTTTCAAACCTAAGTATAGCCTGATTCAAGCCGTCGAGGATGCTCAGAACCTGTCAAACAAAGAGGAGCTGAAATCATTTCTAGGACTAGTCGAGTACATGTCTAAGTATGTAAAAAATGTTGCAGATCTGTGTGATGGTCTGCGTGAGCTTTTAAAAAAAGACAAAGAGTTTGTGTGGGAGGAGAGGCACAGCATGATGGTAAAGTCAATAAAGGAGCGCATCCTAGATTCACCTGCGTTAGGATCATTCGACCCACGGAAGAAAACCATCGTGACTACGGATGCATCCAACAAAGGTTTGGGTGCGATGCTTTCCCAAAAAGACCAGGGCCGAGATACAATTATAGCATTTGCGTCACGGTCCCTCAACTCGGCGGAAAAGAACTATTCGGTCATCGAGAGGGAGGCGTTGGCATGCTTTTGGGCCGTGAACCATTTAAAAATTTTCTTGTGGGGGATACAATTTGTCATACATACTGACCACAAGCCTTTGACTTTCATGTTCTCGTCAAAAAGTGTACATAACAATTCTCCACGCATTTCAAAATGGGTTCTGGGCCTAGAAAACTACTGCTTCAAAGTGGAATACCTCCCAGGTCCGGAGAATGTAATTGCTGATTATCTGTCCAGGTCTCCACTCTTGGAGTATTCGAGAGAGGAGCAGCTAGATGTTCCAATTTTAGCCTTGCATCTCCCTTCATTAACGAGGGAAGAATGGGACGCGGGTGTGAAGGAAGATAAAGAGATGGGTATCCTCAAACAGTTCATCCTCAATGGCTGGCCTGAGAACCGTTCACAAGTTCCAGATGTGGTCCAAGACTTTTGGGAGGTGAGGTACGAACTGTCATTAATGTCAGATGTGATACATCAAGGGAACAGAGCAGTTCCCCCCAAGAATTTGAGGAACAAAATAATCGACCTGGCCCATGAGGGACACTTGGGTAGGAGCCTCACGAAAAACAAGGTCAGGAGCTGTTTCTGGTTCCCTAGGATGGACTCCATGATTGAACTCAAAGTCAAGGAATGCATTAGCTGTGCTAATAGTGACAAAAGCAAAATTACACGCAATGCTCCCTTATCCCCTGTTGAGGTTCCGGAGGTTCCATGGACCAAATTAGCGGTTGACATTATTGGTCCTATGGATGTCCTAGGGACTCAAGAGGTTTATGTTCGTTCTAGTAGATTACACCTCCCATTGGGTAAATTTTAAATTCACATCACATACTACAACGAGCAACCTAATCTCATTTTTGAAGAATGTTTTTGTGTATGAAGGTATTCCGGCCACATTGGTGACAGACAATGGGGTGCAGTTTACCTCAGAGACTATGAATACATTTTTGGGGGATCTAAACATAAAGCATGAGAAAACCGCACTCTATTGCCCAAGAGCTAATGGATTGGTAGAAAGGGCAAATCGATTAATTAAAGAACACATTCAATTGGCCATCACCAGTGGGTTCAATGTTGAAGATTCCTTGAGAGAGTGCATCTGGGCTTACCATACCACTCCCAATCTCATCACAGGAGTGTCTCCCTTTGTTTGCTTGAGAGGTAGGGAACCCTGTACCAAAATAAACCCACACTGGTTGGGAGGGGGAAGAAAGGTAGTTCCTGATCTGGTGAAGAGCAAAGAGATGATTTCTCAACATCAACGGAAGTACAAAGGTTGGTATGACCAGAGACATGGGGTCAAAGCACAGGAGTACAAGGCTGGTACCACAGTGGTGGTTAAGAAGCCCACACATGTGCAACCGGGTTTAAGCAAGTACCATGCACACCAACGGGTGGAAAAGTATGGAAGGAATGTGGTTCACCTAGATAATGGACAGACTTGGAGCAAAGACAGAGTAGTGGTCTCATCTCAATCTTAATGAACTGTTTCCTTTTGTTCCCCATACAAGGAGATGTGTTGTAATCTCTTATACTATATGTTCTTAGTGGTACAGTCCATGCCCCCCTCCCTGCCAGCCCTGTTGGTACGGCTGTGGAGAGAGCTTACAGTAGAATGTTGACAACAAAGTGTTCTATGTTAGGAGAGCGGATGACTAGAATAAACGGAGTCTCTCTTACCTCCTGTCTGGTAACTCATTCTTCGATATAACACATATAGGTCTCGCATTTGTCAGAGTTAGAGCTGCTGGCATTGTTAATGACCATGCATTTTATCTATGTGTTTTGATTTGAAGTGTAGTGGGTGTATGAACAGACACAGCTGCAGCACTGCCTAGAATAAGGAATTACAGATGAGATAAGACCAGAGAAGCAGGTAGCAGCACTGTGTAGAAGACTACGAATGAGGAATTACTGATGGGAGCAGAGAAGCAGCTAGCAGCACTGCCTAAAGGACTATGGATCAGGAATTTCCACTGGGACCAGAGGCAGCTTCAGCATTGCCTAGAGGACTAAGAGTGAGGAATTTACTGGGACCAGAGAAGCAGGTAGCACCACTGGATAGATGACACACAATGAGGAATTACCACTGTGACCAGAGACGATACAGCGGCAGCCCTGCCTAGAGGAGGTAGAATGAGGAATTACTGAAGGGGCCAGAGACACAGCTAGCAGCACTGACTACAGGACTTGGGATGCGAAATGACCAGTTGGACCAGTGAAGCAGCTTCTGCACTGCCTAGGGGACTATAAATGAAGAATTGCCACTGGGACCAGAGAAGCAGCTAGAAGCACTGGCTAGAGGACCAAGAATGAAGAATTACCACTTGGAACAGAGACGCAGCTGCAGCACGGCTTAGAGCACCAGGAATGGGGAATTATCACTGGGAACAGAGACTCAGCTGCAGCACTGCCTAGAGGACTTAGAATGGTGGAGTTTCTGACAGGGCCAAGGAAGCAGCTAGCAGCACTGTCCAGAGGACTAAGAATGAGGAATTACCACTGGGTACAGAGT
This sequence comes from Triturus cristatus, assembly GCF_964204655.1. Lineage (NCBI taxonomy): Eukaryota > Metazoa > Chordata > Amphibia > Caudata > Salamandridae > Triturus > Triturus cristatus. Next base: position 760,349,720 of record NC_140592.1, on the reverse strand, counting down.
AGCAGCAAGCAACACGATCTGATGACTCAGAATGATTAATGACCATTGGGAACAGAGACAAAGCTGCAGCACTGCACAGAGGACTTAGAATGGGGGAGTTACTGATGGGGCCAGAGAAGCAGCTAGCAGCACTGCCTGGAGGACTAAGAATGAAAAGTTTCTACTAGGAACAGAGACACAGCTGCAGCACTGTCTAGAGAACTTAAAATGAGGAATTACCAAAGGGACCAGAGAAGCAGCAGTGCCTAGAGGACTGAAAATGAGGAATTACCACTGGGAACAGAGACACAGTTGCAGCACTGCCTTGAGGGCTAAAAATGTGAGAATTACTGACGGGACCAGAGAAGCAACTGCCTCACTGTGTAGAGGACTTAGAATGAGGAATTACAGATGAGCCCAAAGAAGCAGCTAGTAGCACTGTCTAGATAATTTAGAATGAGGAATTACCGGCCTGGCCCAGAGAAGCAGCTAGCAGCACTGCCTAGAGGCATGTGAATGAAAAATTACCACTAGGAGCAGAGGAGCAGCTGCAGCTCTGTCTAGAGGACTAAGAAGGAGGAATTACACTGGGACCAGAAAAGCAACTAGCAGCACTTTCTAGAGGTCTAAGAATGAGGAATTACCAATGAGACCAGAGGAACAGCTAGCAGCACTGTCTAGAGGACTCATAATGAGGAATTACAGATGGGACCAGAGTAGCAGCTAGCAGCACTGTCTAGAGGACTTAGAATGAGGAATTACTGACGGGACCAGAGAAGCACCTAGCACCACTGCCTAGAGGACTTGGAATGAGGGATTACTGGCGGGACCAGAGAAGCAGCTGCAGCACTGGCTAGAAGACTAATAATGAGGAATTACCACTGGGAACACAGACACAACTACTGCACTGTCTAGAGGACTTAGAATGAGGAATTACCGATGGGACCAGAGAAGCAGCTGCCACACTGTCCAGAGGACTAAGAATGAGGAATTACGACTGGGACGAGAGCAGCAGCTGGCAGAACTGGCTAGAGGACTAAGAATGAGGAATTACTACTGGGAGCAGAGGCGCAGCTGCAGCACTGTCTACAGGACTAAGAATGAGGAATTACCACTGGGACCAGAGAAGCAGCAGGCAGCACTGGCTAGAAGACTAATAATGAAGAATTACCACTAAGAACAGAGACGTAGTAGCAGCACTGCCTGGAGGGCTAAGAATGTGGAATTACCGACTGGCACCAGAGACGCAGCTAGCACCGCTGCCTAGAGGACTAAGAATGAGGAATTACCGACTGGCCCAGAAAAGCAGATGCTGCACTGGCCAGAGGGCTAAGAATGAGAAATTACCTCTGGGACTAGAGACACTGCTGCAACACTGCCTAGAGGATTTAGAATGAGGAATTACTACTGGAACCAGAGTAGAAGCACTGTCTAGAGGACTTAGAATGAGGAATTATCGATGGGAACAGAGAAGCAGCCAGCAGCACTGGCTAGAGGGCTAAGACTGAGAAATGACCACTGGGACCAGAAAAGCAACTAGCAGCACTGGCTAGAGGACTTAGAATGAGGAATTACCACTGGGACCAGAGACGCAGCTAGTAGCACTGTCTAGAGGACTTAGAATGAGGAATTACCGACTGGCCCAGAAAAGCAGATGCTGCACTGGCCAGAGGGCTAAGAATGAGAAATTACCTCTGGGACTAGAGACACTGCTGCAACACTGCCTAGAGGATTTAGAATGAGGAATTACTACTGGAACCAGAGTAGAAGCACTGTCTAGAGGACTTAGAATGAGGAATTATCGATGGGAACAGAGAAGCAGCCAGCAGCACTGGCTAGAGGGCTAAGACTGAGAAATGACCACTGAGACCAGAAAAGCAACTAGCAGCACTGGCTAGAGGACTTAGAATGAGGAATTACCACTGGGACCAGAGACGCAGCTAGTAGCACTGTCTAGAGGACTTAGAATGAGGAATTACCACTGGGAACAGAGAGACAGCTGCAGCATTGCCTATACAACTTAAAATGTGGGAATTACTGACGGGACCAGAAAAGCAGCTGCAGCACTGTTTAGAGGACTTCGAATGAGGATACCGACAGGAAAAGAGTAGCAGCTAGCAGCACTGTCTTGAAGACTTAGAATGAGGAATTTCAGCCGGGATCGGAGTAGAGCAGCTAGCAGCACTATCTTGAGAACTTAGAATGATGAATTACTGACTGGATGAGAGGAGCAGCTAGCAGCACTGCCTACAGGACTTAGAATGAGGAACTACCAACAGGAGAAGAGTAGCAGCTAGCAGCACTGTCTTGAAGACTTCGAATGAAGAATTACCACTAAGACCAGAGAAGCAGGTAGCAGCACTGTTTAGAGGACTAAGAATGAGAAATTACCTCTGGGAACAGAGATGCAGCTTCAGCCCTGCCTAGAGGACTAACAATGAAGAATGAGGAATTACCACTGGGACCAGAGAAGCAGCTAGCAGCACTGGCTAGAGGACTAAAAATGAGGAATTACCACTGAGAACAGAGACACTGTTGCCACATTTGTGACCAGATAATGAACAACATTTACAGCCCTTTTTACAGAAATGGAGCAACGGAGCTCCGAGCGAGTGAAACACAATACTAAAAAGGAAAGACTGGGTGAAAGGGCACTAGCGAGTAAAGTCAAATTTCTAACATTCTAACTGCTCAACTCGATCTTCAGTGACCCAAACTCTGCAGATCGTAAGTGAAAGCTAAGGTGCGAAGAGGAGAACACACGGAGAAAAGGTGGGTGGGATGGAAAAGCAGTAACACTGGTCAGCTACTCGTGTTTACAACTTTTCCAGAACATGAGGCAGGCAATCGGAAAAAATATTGCGCAAAACAAACTGAAATAGAGAGAAGCGAACTGAGCCCTGTAACAGGGCTAGTTGCTATGGGAGGGACCAACAGACCAAAAGGAGGGACAAATGGGCAGGCTGTACCATTCAAATGTAAGGAACTTAGAGAGGCACCCAGAATAACCAATTACAGGCGATGGGACGGCTTGAAGCCCATGTACTGAATACACCATGCCTCGCAGAGCAGCACATGCGTGCTGCTAGGCTAGACTTAAAAAGGGTCTTTCAATTTGAATGTCTCTAAATGGGCAATACATGACCACTATAGCTAAAATGTCCCCATCACTACGGTAATAATATTAGCAATATTGCATTTTTTAGCCGCTCAAATCTCATCTTTAAATATATTTTGGAAATCCGTTTTTCGACAAATATAAGCAGTTGAGTTCTGAAAATACACACATTTTCATCTCAATTTCAATTTTGGGACATTAATCAAACTGAACAAAAGCTTCGAATTTAGTAGGCTGGGCTGCCCACAAGAGAGCTACAGCCAGGTAACTGCAGAGCTACAAATAGCCTCAGCAGCTAGTCGCTGGAGAAGCCGGTTCCCTGGTTAATGATCATTTGTGTGTCTGTACGTAGCATGTTACAAAAGCAGCTGTCACGCAGAGATCCAGTGTGCCCAGCTGCCGTTTGCACAGCCTCTGCAAACAACACACCACTGACAAAGTATACAACACGCTGCTGTCTTCATCAATGGCATTCTGCATAACGTCTACAGCTCTATGCCAAAACTAAATTCTTCGCGTTTGGAAAATGTGATGCAGGACGACAAGTGCTGGGCAGCTGAAATGAATCCCCAATATGCCCCTTACAACCACTGGCCTTGTTTGTTTAATCCCCACTTAATCCTCATAACGGAATTGGTAAACTGTGGTAAATAATCAAATATATGTTAAAGATGAAAAAAAGACTTCCATGCACACCGCAGGGGAGCCCAAAGGTTCCATGCTAGCCTTTTAAACATAAAATAAAAACTTGATTGCCTCCAAGATATTATTTTTAAATGTTAATACATTTATTTATGTGCAATATCTATTTGAAAACGTAGTTCTCGTGTCTGATGGAGGGATTCGTGACGAAATCGTGAGAGCTCTTGATGCTCTGAAAACATTAATTGTAAAAGTCAGGTTGTTAAACTGAAAAGGGAGCACCTGAATGTGAAACACAATGCTCCCAAAAAATTGGGACCACTGAAATGGTTTCCTTTGTTCTAGAATTTTCCTAATTACTTTATTATATCGACACGAATGGGTACAGGAAAACTTTGTCGAATTTTCTTTCCCATAATTGGACATCATGCTTTAAATCTGGATTTTTAACTCCTCAAATAATTCTCAGGTTTTAAAAATCTGTTAGTAAAACAGTTTAGCACATTTGTGACGTCGCCCATAGTGCAAGGCTACCATGTACTGGAGTGCAACAGTTCAAATAAGGTCTTATCTTTTTAGGTGTGGGTCTGACAGTACGTCTGTCTAAACAGATTTACTGTTTCCAACATACATACTGTGGGCTTTGTTCCTGACCATTTCAACCACTGACCTCTTATAACCATCCACTTTCACCCATTGGCTTAAGTCTATGTCAGTCACATCTTGGCTAAGCAGAGAGGAGTGTTTCATGTCCAACACTGCTGGGTGTTGGGGTGTTTCTTTACGTCTTCAATGGAGTGCATGCACTGCAATGTGTGAGGGACTTTGTTTTTACAACTCACTGCATCTCCGCTGTCTGATCCTCACCGCTAAAATGTTTACATGTCTTCTTTCACAAGTATCAGCACATTCAACCTAGATTTACTGGCTTTGCCAATGCTGGTTTTGTTTGTGGATGCATGAAACCCCTCTCACGCCCCTGACAACTCGAAGCTTTTCACTATTTTCTAGCTAGGTTTGAAACATGAAGCCTCAGACACATACAACTTAAGCACAGGTGATGCCGATTATTGGAGGGCTCATCAGACCTATAAACCGGAAGCTAATTTCATGGGAAATACAAGGGATGATTAATAAATAAAATGTATAAAGAAATGAACCTTTATTTTCATTAAACTTCGGAAGGGGTTTGGGGCGGTGCACCACCAATTGGCTTATCAATATATTACACCAAGTGGTCAGTAGTTGGTGGTTCAAAAAGTCTTTATTTTAAATTAAATTGATTATCCAAACAAAGCCTCAGCCAACGCGTTTCGTTCACATTGAACTTCGTCAGGGAATAAGTTGAAAGGCAAGTGCAATCCAATGGAAAACCGAAGTGTATGTAGACAAATATCCGTCTCGCGAAGAGCCGTGAGCAATGAAGTATGTTTTCAGGTGAACAGTCCTGATTGTGCTGACAGTGCCACCTTGATAAGGACACTGTGCACGTTTCTGTGATGTGATCAGGGTCCTTGCTCTTAAGAGCAAGGACCCTGATCACATCACAGAAACGTGCACAGTGTCCTTATCAAGGTGGCACTGTCAGCACAATCAGGACTGTTCACCTGAAAACATACTTCATTGCTCACGGCTCTTCGCGAGACGGATATTTGTCTACATACACTTCGGTTTTCCATTGGATTGCACTTGCCTTTCAACTTATTCCCTGACGAAGTTCAATGTGAACGAAACGCGTTGGCTGAGGCTTTGTTTGGATAATCAATTTAATTTAAAATAAAGACTTTTTGAACCACCAACTACTGACCACTTGGTGTAATATATTGATAAGCCAATTGGTGGTGCACCGCCCCAAACCCCTTCCGAATTTTCAGTTATCTGCTTGGCAGTTGGCATCTACTAACGGCGGATGCAGGGGCGTTTGCTTGCACACCATCACTAACTTTTAAAACCATTTTATACGAATCGGGAACACAGTAAGGAGGTGCAGTCATTGGAGTCCGCCGTTAATTCTGCTTTTCTTCTAAAAACGTTATTTTCATTAATCTATCATTTTCCATGATTAAAAACATACATATTGTAAACTAGAGTTCCCATCCGATATGAGGTGCGGTTAATGTTAAGTCTGATAAGCTGTGCAAACAATGTTTTTACACTATTTTGTTAATTCCACAAATTAAAAGTGAACCGCTGTACGGTTAGCAGAACAATGTGTACAGATGCGTTGCAGACGAGGAGCCCGAGGCTGGTTGAAGCCGTGGTAAAGTCTCTGTCCTGGAGGCAGAGTGCTCTAATCTCATGGTCTTCACCCAGATTAAGGTTTAAACAACTATTGTGACCAGAGGACCTTTTGTGACTAACTTAAACGAACTTCAGGTTAACCTAACGAACGGCACATGTCCCTGGTAGATGTATGAACCCTCACTATGGAAGCAACGAATGGGGCAGATGTATTTTATCCTGCAGGTACATACATCATGCAATTTGACGAGTGGTGAGAAACTCATGACTGAGCTATACATATGGGCTTTAGTCTGCCTGTACTTCTAAAACTAGGTAGGGTTGAATGTGGAAGCAGCCATCTACTTTGCAAGATTATCTGTTGTCGACCTCAGGGAAATAAAGTTGCTTTACAGTGAGCATCTCTGGATTGAAAGAAATCTTCGCTTTCAGTCTTGAAATAGACCAGGATTAAACACCCGGTAGACTACACCCACAGAAGAAGCTGAAGGAAAAAAGTACCCATAGGGAAGACCAACATAGTTTTACCCTAAAAATAAAGGCCATTGCAACACCTCCTGTGCTATCCCAGCCAAGCAATATCACACTGCAATATGTACTACACTGTTGCCTAAAGCAGAATCCTTTTCTTCGATGCTGCAAAAACATTTCAAGGTCCTCAAAGACACCTCGATCACAAGCTGTCGATGTTGGTCAATACCATGCTTGGAGATTGAGAACAGAAGCTATCTCATTCTGAAAAATCAATTTATAATTTTCTGCCTTTTCCACGGCGTTTCAACGGACATAGTTTTACCCTAAAAATAAAGGCCATTGCAACACCTCCTGTGCTATCCCAGCCAAGCAATATCACACTGCAATATGTACTACACTGTTGCCTAAAGCAGAATCCTTTTCTTCGATGCTGCAAAAACATTTCAAGGTCCTCAAAGACACCTCGATCACAAGCTGTCGATGTTGGTCAATACCATGCTTGGAGATTGAGAACAGAAGCTATCTCATTCTGAAAAATCAATTTATAATTTTCTGCCTTTTCCACGGCGTTTCAACGGAGGCAGCAATTTCAAAATGGTGCATTCATGAAGAATACACTTCTAGAGAGAACAAGAGGTCATGGAAAATCAGTACTCTCCAAATGTCAGGGGATAAGGCTTTTAACAATAGTTTTTTTTTAAAAACAGTAGCATGTGAATACACACTTTAGAACAGTTTTTTTTAATGAAAGTAGAATTATTAAAATTGAAGGACTGCAGTAAGTTGTGATAAAATATAGACAGTACAGCAACACTAGCAGCCTCCTCACCAGTCTGAAAACCACGAATTTCAAGAGCTGCGAAAACAGGCTTTCTCCTGCTATAAATCCAAGGGCCTGGAATTCCATCCATGTCAAGATCAAACAGGTCACATCCCTTCTACTATTTCAAAAGGTGTTTAAACCCATCTCTTGCAACAAAACTTTGTCTCATGGTAGCCTACAGTTTCCGACTCCCGCCCCCCCCCCCGCCAAAATCCTGATACCACCAACCTCACTCATTTCCACCACCCTACTCCACCAACCCAGCCACTCCATGGCACCAACCACCACAATGACTTAGTCCCTAATGGCACCGTGCGGGTCACCATTCGGCTAAATAGCCCGGTCTTATCTTCTTAATGCTTACACTGGTGTTACCATTCACCACAGCCACCCCAGCTCTTTTTACTTAGGTTTGCACCATATAAGGTACGTAACATATGAGACTACATTATAAATTATATGCCACTAGAAAATAAAATTTCCATCTCTATAAATGATAACAAGAACATTTTATCTTCTAATGGATGTTACAATGGGAGTTTTTCCTTTTTACTCATACTATCCGAACAGTGCTCATTGATGTATTACCAGACAAAGCAAACATTATTCTAAAACTGCTGAGTTTTTGAAAGAGTGGAAATGTGCATCAAGTAATTTAAGGAATACATTTTATGGTTGAGGGAAGTGAAATCAAGTAGCAACCACAATTATTCTTAGGGTGAAACCACAAGCAAACCCTAAATTAACCTGTGCTCAACCCATGGGTAGTTTGGCACAGAGCAGTTAGGCTTAACTCGGAGGAAATGTGTAGAGTATTTGTGTAGCACTTCACACAGTAACACAATTAAAGAAAACACACCACAAAAGGAGCACAGGACCAATTTAGACAAATAGAGTAATTTATAACAAATAAAACAAGACCCAAAAGACAAAAATCCAATTAGTAGAATCGGAGATATTAAATTTTAAAGATTATAGTGAAAATAGCACCAAAAGGCGTAAAGTGCTAACTGTGGACAGTTGGTCGTGCCGGACCGGAACAAAGTCACTAGTTCAGGCTGATCGCGATGGAGTACGGGCAGGAAACAGGGATCCGGTTAGGCCTGCTGAGCAAAGTACCTTAAATCCTGGTTTGCGGAGCGTTCTGAAGATCTGCATCGAAGATGCATAACGTAGTGGGAGAGATGCGTTGGCTCCAAGATGCAACAAGGTTGTGGTGCAAGGTCTTGTGTAGTCATCAAAGATCCTGTCGACCAGGGCTTGCGATGCGAAGTCCAGAGTCAAGGATGCACTGTGCAGTCGAGGCGATGCGCTGCTTCCGAGGCGGCGATGCGGAGTCCAATGTCATCGCTGAGGCTGCCATAAGCAATGGATGCAAGAGCATGCGGCAAGGATGCGTCGTGCAGCGGCGGATCCGATGTGGCGATGGGTTGCGATGTGGGTCTTTGCGCCGATTCCTCTCCACGCATGAGCAGCTATGGTTCTACTCAGGGTTGCGCAGCAGAGGAAATGTTGCATATTGGCAAAACATTCACCCCCAGTCACAGATCTGGGTTTAATCCATCGTTATTTTGCTCACCACGCCACCCCAGTTCAGACATGGCCATATGCAAATCAGTCTTGACCCTGTGCCTCATGGGAACAGTCCAGCCCGAACTGTCAAGCCATGTCTTCCCTGGACCGGAATCAAGCATCCTAGGACCGGTTTCGGGGTTTCACCCCTCTTCAGCCAGGATAGCTTGACTCCAGTGGCGTAGTGAGCACGGGACCCACGTCTGGGCATACCCTTCCCATGTAGGGCGAACAGCAAAACACACAAGATGATGGACGGAATGTTGCACATTGGCAAAACATTCACCCCCAGTCACAGATCTGGGTTTAATCCATCGTTATTTTGCTCACCATGCCACCCCAGTTCAGACATGGCCATATGCAAATCAGTCTTGACCCTGTGCCTCATGGGAACAGTCCAGTCAAGAGATCTGGGTTAAATCCATCATTCTTGTGTGTTTTGCCTACGTGGGAAGGGTATGCCCAGACGTGGGTCCCGTGCTCACTACGCCACTGGAGTCAAGCTATCCTGGCTGAAGAGGGGTGAAACCCCGAAACCGGTCCTAGGATGCTTGAATCCGGTCCAGGGAAGACATGGCTTGACAGTTCAGGCTAGACTGTTCCCAATGGGTGCAGGGTCAAGACTGATTTGCATATGCCTGGGTACAAACTGGAATGGCACGGGGAGCAACAAAACGATGAATATAGGCCCAGACCTCTGTACTGGGGTGAATGTATGACATTGTTCTGAATTCTGTCCATCAATTGTTCTTTTTGTAAAGGGCTAATTAAGTGGGTGGCACAATCAGTACTGCAGGCCCTCTTGAAGCATTTAATTTACAGGCTCTGAGCACATGTAGTGCCACTTTATTAGGGACTTGTATAAGTAAATTAAATATGCCAATTGGGAATAAGCCAATGTTACCATGTTTTAAGGAGTGGGCACATGCATTTTAGCACTGGTTAGCAGTGGTAAAGTGTGCAGAGTCTTAAGGCCAACCAAAACAAGATCAGCAAAAATGGGGGAGAAAGGCATACAGTTTGGGGGAAGACCATCCTAAGGCTGACAGCTCTAACAGTTATATTTGCGGGTGAAGTACTTTTTATGTTTAATCATTTTAAATATTGCTTTGTGACACTTGAAGCAGTTACATTACAACCATTTAACTGCAAGATACTCACAGCAGCCATTGAATTCAGCTGATCGATGTAAAACTCGGGCCAACTCGTAGCTCCTTTCTCTTCTTCTTGGTCCTGAAAATCAAAAGAGAAACACAAATTAATTATATTGCAAAGAAACATTGTGAAATTGAACAACAGGGGAAACAAGAAATGATGCACATCTTTTACTGTTACCAGACAGATATGGAGGAAGAAGCTGAATTTATGGTAACCACAAGTAGCAAGAAACACATTTCCCTTTGAGATGCAACTGCACTTTGCTCCTGAAATAAGCATGGCAACTTCATTAAAGTCAGGGAATTAAAACCAGTGGGGGACACACACAGACCCACCTGAAGCCAGTATGTGCGCTCCTGCTACACAGAATCTATGGCGGCAACAATACCCATAGATGACTGAATACCATTACACTACATCTACACAACTCCATGTACAGACAACACTACACTAGCAGTATAAAGAGATGTGAGCTACGATAAGGGATAGTTTTCTGTTTAGGAGAAAGGTGTGGCTAAAGCAAAGAGTTATGATTAGGTTCAAGACTAAGGCATTAGAGATGCTCAGTGTTAGGTCAAGAGGAAGAATAGGTTTAATGGAAGGCTTTCGGGTTAAGTGTGATGTAGATGTATAATGTAGCTGTCTACATGCAGCATCTACTTACATTACTTATATGCACAGGTATAGTAGTATGTCAATGTTGTAGGTTCTATGCAATAGCATAACCTAATATAAAATAACAAGAGTATTTGTAGAATACCCGTTCACCATGAGGGGTGTGCTTGCCATTCTGGACCAGTAACAGATGATTATAAATATAAACCTCAATGATACTCATTTTATCGACCCTGGAAAGATGAATGGCTGAGTGGATCACTGGGATTCGAACTTGTGACAGTGGCATCAAACACATGGCCCAGCAGTGGAGGCATCAAGGTGGAAGAGCCACCAGACCCAGTCATGTAACAGTAGGTTAATGTAGAAGAATTCTATATAGTGACATACAATGAGCAGGATCCCCCAATTATCTGAATTCTGGTGTACTGAAGGGGTCACTGGTCTTATGACCTAGGAGAAAAAATGGGCTCATCACATGATGCTTGTTGGCTTCACTGGAAGAAGAAAAGACTGCATGAACAGTTACTGTAAGTACCTCTTGTCACTTATGTAGGACTTGGGAGATTCAGTCAGGTGCTTGGAGAAAGACATGACATTGACCATAGAGCAAATTAAGAGGTTAGTGTGATAAGTGGTAGATGGTTAGCCTCTTCTATGAACGGGGACCCGGTCATGGATCTACGGAGCACCAAGAACATACAGACCTAGGAGTGCAAGGGTTGACTCCTCATTAGCCTAACACTCAAGCTGCATGATCAAGGAAGGGATGGCAGATCCACGCCTTATCCTGCCAGAAGATCCAGTCTCATGAAGGCAAAATTAGGATGTTTGCCCTTGCAAAAGGCAATGTTCTTACATTTATTGGTTATGTGGATTCTGAAGAGGGCTACCTCTGCGCGAACCAAAGCCTCAGAGATGGAGGCGATGACTGTCTGGTTGAGTTCTAATCATGGGGTTATTACAGGCATCTGTTCTGACTGTCTGTTTCTCTGGCTGAGAACCTCAATGTGGGACAACGAAGGACAAATAACTGGTAGGTGGCTCTCTCCGTGATCTTCACAGTCATCAAGAACCGTGGAGAAAAATTAATGCTGCATAGTAGAACATCGAAGACATGATTGTGAAATACTTCAGAATCTAGTGGCATTAATTGATCTACTTTCATCCCAGGCCTAATATTCAGAGCTAGGACATCATCTGGGTTGAGAGCCACAGAAATTCATTAGACAAAACTGCTACAAGAAATGTACTGAGGTACTGCCCACAGCTGCTGATATATGATAAAATGCTACAGATACGTAAGCATGAATGCCTACTTTAGAAATAAATAGCAGAACAATACTACTGAACGGTTAATTTTCTCAGCAAAGTAAATAAATGTGGACAAAATAATGATAGAATTTGAAAAATACAGATGTGTAAAAAATTAAACGGTGTGCCTAATTATTACTCATAGGAGAATAGTTACTGCAATTTCATTGTTAACATCTATACTTAGAGACTCATACTGGTAATAGTGAACTGTGATTCAATTAATTCACATACTCGTTCTTAAACACCAATCAACCAATCAGTTTAAATCCTCGGCATCTTAACAAGGTGAAACAAACATCAATATTTGAGACAGCCTCGGCCAGACAACTACTGAACAGGGGCTTATGTTGCCATGATCTGGTGAATCTAGACTAATTATTTAAAGTGATAACGCTGGCAAGCCACAATAAGGCTTGATAAAAAATGTTTTTCATCTATTGCAACAAAAAAAAAACGCTATATCTACATTTATTATTTCAAAATAATAACCTTTTTAACCAAAATCATAAATAAAATATGCAAACTTAAAAAAATATCTGCTTACACATTAATAGGTTTTAAATTGCGTTCAAGCGTTTATAATATGCAGAACAAACCTTTATGAAGTTGAATTAAACAAACTCCAACATATAAAACTGTCAGCACAACACTTCTGAATAGTTTATTGGCTTTGACCAGAAAGGAAGTAGATAAATATTGAAAGCTATTGATAATATCCTTTGCCACCATAAAGTGTACATGTGAAGGGACAACAGTTAAACCTCAGAAAGCGGATGTCAAAGGAACTGATTCAAGCGCAGAGAAGAGATCAAGCACCATGTTTTTTTGTTTTTCTTAAAGATCAAAAGCACTCTATTACCATTAAATGAACAGTTTAATACATGTGGAATTGACCAACAAAAGCCCGATCAGCTATAGAAACAAAATGTCAACACCAGTAGTTTCCGCGGCCTGTCGGGTGTGTCTCTTGTTGACATGAAGCTTATTTCGTTTCTAAAGCCTCCAAGTGCCACAGGCTTCCAGGAAGCAACGTCCAACCCCCAAATGAGATCAGAGGATGCGCCGGAGCAAATTTAGCAAAGTCTGCCAGAATCTGTTCCGGTACACCGCTGACTCAAGCAAAATAAAGCCACTAAGGTTTACCAGGGGGCTACAACCTTTTCTGTAATAAGAACTACTTTTGTTCAATGAAAATCACTGTACACTACTATTATTAGTGTTGCAAGAGTGACTACATTAGACAAGATTACCTTAGTGACCACCTTTTGCAAAATTACCAGCAGTGATCCCCTCAGTGCATCAGGAAGGGTTGCCAGCAGTAATGTGAAAAAACCACTGTCAATTTGGAATGTCTTTATACGTGTAATACTTAGCCATTGCTGCGGTACCCTTGGCACAAAGGCAGTGCTTAATTTGTAAAAGAACAAGTGCCGGTGCCCGAAGCTGCTGCTCAGAAGACTGCGACCGGTACAATTAAACGTCAGCGTGCCAAATACTAGAATCCACCTCGCACCACATACCGCCTCTTAATTCCACTACCAGACACTCCCTTCGCATTTATCTCACTCGTGCACGTTCCTACTTTTTCCCTTTCTAACCTTTTTTCAGTCTTTGACTTTGTCCATCTTTCTGATTTGTGTGTTTTTCCCTCTCCTCCTTTCTGGAATTATCTTATGCCGTAAAAAAGGTGCCGGTCCCCAAAAATAAGTGCTGGTGGGGCGCATCGGCAACCACTGGTTCAAATTAAGCACTGCACCAAGATAATACTGTTAGTAATAAGTCTCTTCATAGCCACATGGTTTATTTCTGAAATACCAGCTTTAAATACATTTTGGAAATTCAACCACTTTTCATCAAACATCTTATGAGTTGTGTAAATGTACACACTGTCATCTCAAATACAGATTTCTTAATTGTGGTTTACATATATCAATTCAACCAAGCACAATCTTCAAATGTATTAAGCTGAACTACACACAGAAGACTGAAGAGAGCTACTCACAGGTAGCTGGAGAGCAACCAGCAGCTCACAAGCTACTCGTTGGAGAAGCCCAATTTAAAACCACCATTATGGTCCAACGAACACTCTATTGCACAGTACTTCAAAAGAGCTGCTGCACGGTTATCAAGAACATCATAGCATGCTGCTGAAATGGTATCGTGAAGGTCTTTATTGAACGTTTCGGTCCCTCCATAAAGTTGCAGCTCGCGCTTGAGAAAAGTAGCAACTGTGCTACAACACACATTTCCCAAATGCTAGCATTGAGCTGCTCTCACTAAACGTAATGAAAACGCGTTATTACACTTGAGTTGTGACGTCACAAGGCCTGCTGCCAGCAGTGAAGTTGAAAGGCACATTAGGAAGCATCATTACAACTGCAGTTTAAACCATGAGAACGAGGACTGGCTTTCTCCTCTTCTGATCGATTTTTTAAAAAAATCTACACTGACCAGAAGAAAGGCGATATGTAAGGCAACGTTGATTTTCTGCACAGTACAGGTCACTACAGAAAATATAAAATATTTCCACAACATGTTTCTACACAATACGAGCTACAACATATTTTGATCTGTTTTTACATTCAAATAATTTCTTTTCTGCAACAAATTGCTATTTTTATGCATCTGATTTTGCACCACAGATTCTGCGTTAATTTTCATGTCTGCAGCCTTAATACCTCTTTCTCAAGAAGGAGCAAGACGCCATGGATTTAAGCGACCTGTTAGATGGTTGACGGTGCAACCATGTATTGAAGGACTAAAATACACTGTGCTGTACATATCCGGGATAAGGTACCTGCTGCCGTGCATTATATGGGCACTGTAAGTCACCAGGGAGTTCCATGCCCTTAAAAGGAGCTCGGCCTTCAGCCTCGTTGCCGTATATGGTCATGAACCTTCTCGGGGACTTACAATAACCAAATAATGTGAGACAGGAGGTACTTTATCCCAGACATATACAATTGAAGAGTCTGTTCAAACAAATCACCTTTAGACACAGAAAGTGATATTACCAAGAGTCATCAAAAATGCTGTTTAAATTAAAGAGATTTAGCAAGAATGCAAGTTTCTACTGGACAGAGGATTGCGCGTTTTAGATTGATAATGCATGGTAGTAATGTGCTTGAATTTGGCGCACTGCAACAGAAAGTGGGAGCATCTGCTCTTTCCATCAGAAATACGTTTTGAACGCTGCAGTGTGCACTTTTTTCCAGGGGTCATTGGAAGCCAGGGGTGACTGGCACCACTCATTTCTAGCATTAGTATGCATGATGACGTCACCTGCAGAGTTCCAGGAGGGGCTCACAGAGAAGGACGCGTACACAAAACACACAGCACATTTTCCACTGTGACTTTCTTTTGCTATGGGGAGGGTACCTTCATTTTATAAGTGCAGTGTGCCATGATGACCACGCTGCAGCCAAGGAGAGTGCATTACTGTGGGAGCAGGTAGATCCCAGACAGCTGCAAACTATCATGGTTAATGTCAAAATTCACTGCATTAGTGACAGCGAGGCTGCCAATCAGGTTCCTCACAATTTGGTTCATAGCTACTATCAAGGTAGGCCTACCCAGAGTTTAGCCGCTTTTTGGGCAGATGGGTCCTTCCCTCTTTATGAAACTTGCAGAGCTGCTGCCTGGGCATATCTTCACACGTTTGACCAACATTTTGGACATTATACTATGGACAAGAATTTTGATACTGGTGTGTTAAGTAAGCTCCGTTACATCAGAATTGTTTATAAGTTTCAATAAATCACAGTGTTTATTGAAATCTTGTATTGTTCGTTTGTTCCTTGTGTTGATGATGGCCTCTTGTGGGATTTGGTATTTATCATGGGTAAGGACTGGGGTGAGGGACGTAGAGGTACTGGCTATGATTACTTAGTGGTCCACCCTCATGACTAGTAAGCCATACTCTTCCCAATCCTAGCGACCCGCTCTCTCTCCCTCGACCCTAACCTCGGCTTGGTATGTCAGGAGGATGCTGGTTATGTAGGCCTTTTGATATCACCCATTTGTGTGGGGAGGCTTCGAATAAACATTTGGTTGTGGTTTTTTTCTCAGGAAGATGGGATCCCCTCATTAGTAATGACTGGGATGAGTGTGAGTAGGACTAGGAGTAATGAAGGGTACAGCTAAGTAACTGGGCTAATAATGAGCACAGAGTCAGTCAACAAAGCTGTACTTCATTCTCCTTCGTTACCCTTCCCGACTCCGAGGCCATTAAATCAGGCTGGGATAACCAGGAGTATTACGGACTTGCTCCCCGTCAGTAGTGCTACAATCTTCAAGCAACATACATAAAAAATTCATAACCATCGGCAGGAGCCTGGCCGAACTCCTTGGGAGGGCACAATACATAGTCTTCTTAAAAAGGTGCCTCACTTTTAGTTCCCAGCACCAACTACATAGGTGTCTGTTCTCAAAATCTAGTCAAATCAGAGTGCACCTAAAGCTGAACAGACTGCTGTATCACAGCAAAGATACACTATAATCACTTCCCACGTGAGGTGGATCAAAGTTCAACTCCACAAGGCCTTAGACATAAAAGATGAGTCTTATCTTACAAAGTAACAGTTGCAACCCAAAATTGTTTAAAATAATAACATCCATATGAACCAATAACGGTTAAAAATGACATATTGTATTAATTAAAAATAAGGCATGGTTAATTCAATTTCATTCCAAAAATGTGGCTTGTTAAGGTGCAACACTTGAAACCATTTCTAAACTTTAGGAATTTTAAGGCACAGTCCTTACAGGACCCCCTTGTACATATACACCAACCAAAGGGATACCTTAAGGCCCGGTTGAAGATCACACATCCGCTGCTTCGTTTTATGTTCTAGGTAACCCTCCTGGAAATGTACTACTACAAAGGCCACCTTAAGAGGCTGCCGGCACGGAAATGGCTGCTTCCAAATGTGCAAAGTACAAGTGTGTTTGCAGATTACTGCCCACGACGTACTAAACATTGCAGAAAATAGCACACCTGTTTAACACATATTAGCACTGCCAGAGAGATTTGGCCTAACTTTTGAACTGGGGAACTAGGCTAGAGTCCTCGCACCAGCTCAATATCCTGTGGTTCTGAGCAAATCACTTACTAAAAATAAAATCTGAAATTGCGTGATGTCATCTGGTGCTCATGTAAAGAACTCTAATGCTTTTGGGCCAAGTTCACGCCATACAGCACTGGCAAAAACAATCAACAGAAGGTGACATCTTGATGATGTCCATTAATCATGATGGCAGGACAGCACATCAATAGCGGAGTAGCCTGCATTATGAAAAACAGGGTCAGTATTTCCCATTGGAATGGCCGTCCATTATCAGTTCAGAAAGCGCAGAGGGAGTGGAGGAAAAAATCAAAACGATCTTCTGTGTCTCACTACTGTGGGCTTCCCTTCCCCGCCAGGTGAGAAGGATTGGGCATGTGATGAAACACGGCAGTGGCCAATGTTCTAAGGCGGTGCAGTGAGCCTCTGTAAAGGGGCTACTGAGCCTACAAAACTCAGGATAGAATGAGGAAAAGCAGCCCTACTTGAGATAAGGAGTGCTCACAACCCTACTGGACTGGCCCGAGTAGTACAAGGAAAAAAAGCAAAACAGAAGCTCAAAAAGTCAAATTTTCACCCCATTTCTAACCACTACAAAGAGCACAGAACTGAATATTTCAAGCCCCCACATTTGAGATATCTCATGGGAGGACATGGTTTATTACGGTCACATTGGAGTCTTTAAAAAATAAATCCAATTCTAATAAAACAAACCACACTGCAAACAGCACTTGAGAACTGTGTTTCACAGAGGACCAGAATGGATTAGAGAGTGAAAAATACTGAATCCAGGGAAATTTCAGTGCCGTCTGCAGTCCACACTGTTTGTTAAAGAGAAACAAGATACATTAAAAGGATTCCAATTGCCACTAATTTATATGGTTGAACATGAAATGGAGCAAACAGGAAAATTCTGAATCCTAGGAAAACAGCTAGGCGAAGTTCAAAGGGGGATGGGCGACGGGTAGCTATTCCTCGAACCTGACAGAAGTCAGAGACTGTGTCTGTAGCAGAGAGGAGAAAAAAAATACTACATAACTGACAAAGAGTACTCCTATTTCCTGACCAGAGCCAAGAAATCCATAAGACAGGCTTACTCTGAGATCCGCAGGGAGTCAATGCAATGCACGCCCAGGCAGCTGTGCAAGAACTGGTGCCAATGAACACACATCACAAAAAGGTCTTCATGTTCTTCCAGGTGAAGGGCACAGGCCTCTCCAGAAAACCGTATAGGAAGAATAACACGTCACCAGCCACGCCCCTTCTGAGGCCATTCCAGGTGAGAATCATAAGATAAATGTAAACACTCCTTAACACTGCATAAATGATATTTCAGGAATGTTTCTCTACTCCTTCCAACTTCAATCACCCCGATTATATTCAGGTAGGGGGATTCAGGAGTTTATATTGCTGTGTTTAAAAGCAATGGAGAACTGAGTTGCTTAAAGTTGGACAATTAATACACCAGTTTGAGTACTGCCAGGGAGTCATCCAAGCCATATGTGTTTGCGGGTCCACCAGCAGAGGTCACAGCTTGGCTGGACCGATGGTCCACCTAGCCTGAACATCCACCCACAGTACTGGGTAGCTACTGACACATCAATATGCTAAGGGGAGACTGAACCACTGGTAGCTATCACTATTAAAGTGCACAGATCTCTTGTACCCGAGAGAGGGTCTACTCCCCCCCCCCCGCCCTCCCTTTATGATATCAGTTCTAGCTCTATAATTAGACTCCTTCACTTTCATTGCCATGTCTATGAAGTGTGGTATGACTGCAATTGCATATTAAATGCTTTTATGTCCATGTGTTAGGTGAACAAAGTCCTATATGTGGACACAGCAAAAGTATATTTAGAAAGTAGGTGCCCATTAAGGTTGCCTTTGTGGCTGTGAGAGCTTTCATGTAACGGCCATTCACAAACCTTGTACCCATTGGAGTCGGGAAATAAAAAGGAAAAATAAAATGATAATATAATGTTACCATTTTCTTTTTCCATACTGTGGCAGTTTTACGTGGCGGACTGGGCTGTCTTCACAGGGACTTAAGTGTGCATGACGGTTTAGCCAGCTGTCTTGGGCCAGCCTTTCAGTCATACGCACTTAGCATGTTCTCCACCTGGCTGTATTGCACACCCTGGGACATGCACAGGCTCCCACTACAGTCTGAGCACCGAACCAGGATGCTCAGACCAATCACGACACTGCTATCATGGTGGGGACTGCAGCATCGTGATTGGCTTAGGGGAGCCTGTGTGCTTCCTGCTTCTGGGAGAAACAGAAAAAGATGAAGGGAAGGAGGCGGCCGGCAGCCAGGTAAGGGATATTTTTTTTCAACTCCCCCCCCCCCCCACCCCCCCCCAATTCTGTGGCAGCCGCCACTGCTTGTAACCACCTGAGTGCGGGCCCGGCATACAGACAACATGCCGGGCCCGCACTCAGTTGAAAAACAAAGCACTAACCAAAACTGGTTCTACTGCTTTGGCAGCTCTGCGTCCTGACCCGCTCAGTGAAAGCTCAACCCTGTTTGAGACGGCTTATCCGTCACTCTCCACTCCACGTTTCCCTGTTTTGCCCTGAGCTGGGAGATGTCTGGAAACATTAGACACAGCTCCGCTTGGGAAGGCGGATTGGTATCTCATGTAATAAACATACATTCATCTAACCCACTGGCGCCTGTCTCTCTTTCCTTTATGTAAATGCACGGAACAAGCGCCCTGCACTGAATCAAAAGAGTTATGTACTTTTTAACATGACACCTTCTGACTGGCCCTATCTTACCCCCACCGGCCCTGTATGACCGCTACTCTGCACTGGTCTGGCTTTTGGAAGAAGCTTGAGCGCAACAGCCAAAGACAAAGCAGCAAATGAACGTCTGATGTACTTTCACTGCCTTTCAACACTACAACCCTCCGCCAAGCCTGGAGCCGAGGTACTAGGAAGACTTACCTACAGAGGAGATGAGGTTCTTGATACGGAAGAAACTAATCATGGCCAAGCTGACAAGATCTGTATGAAAGTTATTCGAGGAAATGAACCCAATCTGGATTCACAAGTCTTCAAGCAACTGGTCAGTGCTGAAACAAGGACATCTGAAAAGCGAAGAGTCAGGACCTACAGGAGACGTGCTAGGACTGAACGTCATGGGCCTACAACCCATTGACCACACTACAGCTCTCCTATTTTGTGGGAGCCGAGTCTGTTGGCTTAGTGGACTAATGCGTCCACTGCAGTGTCCTGTGTTCGACCTCATGGTCACAGGTTCAAATCCCAGAGTGTCCACTCAGTCTTTCATCCATCTGAGGTCGATAAAATGAGTTGGGTAACAATAAACATCTGTTATTAAGCGCCAAGATACCTACGGGTGAACATGCACTTTACAAATACACACGTTATGTTATGGGAGCCAGTACCACCCTTTCACCTCAGGGACTTGCAAGATGTTTTCATTCACCTTAACTTTGAAAGCAGAGCATATTGGTTAGCAATCTCGATTATGGAACCATTTCAACCATCTCTCTCTGCTACATGTGTAGTAGAAATTTGACCCAAAATCCCAAGCCAGAAGAATGCCAAGACCCCGTGATAAGTCCGCCACCTGAAAATCTCTACTACAACCAGATGAGCCCGAGAAATAGCTGTCAGAGCTTGAGTGCTCCTATGTGGGTTAACTCTTTCAGCACCCGTATCCCGCATTTTAAAATATTATGTTTGAGAATAGGTGGGGTCCACAACTGGTCGTTCTTGTACTGTGGATGGAACTCTCAAACAAGGATTACAAGACCCCGAATGATCCAGCTAATGTGTCATAAAATAACATTGCTTTTTATAGAACCACTTTCTACTGACATTCTTTTGGGATAGTAATACCAGTTCACATTTGAGCGTTGGGCACTTGGCTGCATGAAGAGTTTTTGGCAGACTCTACAAAACTTTGGCCCAAACTCAGAGAGTTGCCCTCCCCTGCAGCCAGAGCAGCTGAAAAACTAAGACAAGGGTTGGACATATCTTAGGACACTTGATAAGATTGCAGCATTCAGTCGGACACCTCTGTCCCTGATGTTCAATGCAGAAACTAAAGAATTGAGCCCTGGAATGTTCTGGAGCTTGCTGAAAATGTCTAGCCCATACACAGGACATTGTGTGCACAGTCTCTATCGCACAAGTTACTACTTGTGTAATGATATATCTTTGAGAGACATTAGTTAGTGATAGATTCCCTACCTTAGAATAATCCCCAGGCGTCAGACTGGATCCGGAAAGTTTTCTGCTTAGCAGTACCCCTGCACACCAGTAGGTGGCGTCGTGTGACGTCGTACGCGCCGGAATGACGTCACAGAGACTACTTAAGCGCCACCCATGCGCGCTGACATCAGTTCTTTCTTTTTCCGCGCCGAAAGCGCAGATCTGGATTGCGCATGTACCTCGGTCATTTTTTGACCACTTGTTTGAGACTTTAAGATTCTGGGAACTCCTATTTATTGTGAAGCTCATTATTAAATTGCCCCTCTAACTTACATGTGAATAAAAAGCCATGACTCTTGGAAATAATAACTCAGACTGCATATTACGTTTAATTATGAATGCGGTTTCAAACAATCTTACTTCCAAACTCATCCCGCCTTCTGAAGAAATCATTAACCCTTTCACCCAGCTTCGCCAGGGCGAGTCCCCTGCTTCCGCAACAGCTCCTTCAACACATTAATACAAAAGAAGATTTTGAACTTACGTAAGAACCCTCCCACAAACACACCCTCAGATGCTCTGCTCGAAATCAACAACACAGCAAGGAGAAGCAGCGGGTTAATGAACTGGGCTAACCTACCAGTCTGTCGAGAAATTCTCTGTGAATGTATTTAGGGCGCAGGTGATTCAAATACTAACTGTGTTAGGCAAATTCATATTGTGTATTTGTGTTCTGGAAACTTTCACTTAAAAAATTAACAATTTCTCCTGAGCCCGTGTCCATGGCTAGAATTATGACAGCTTCTGAAACAGGCAAGAATGGACAGAGAATTTAGAGCCGAGCCAATCTTTTATAAGAAATCTCACAGTGAATTCAACGGAGAATATTGGTAAACAACGTCAATGCAATTCTGACAAACTCCTGCAGAAATTTAACAGCTAGGAAGCAAGCAGGCAGCATCGATGGTCCTTACGCATGCTAACGGATGTGAAAGGGCAAACGCTTTCATGCCACGTCTGGGGACACTGGCTGCCCTCAATATTTTGAACAGGTGCAGCACCATGGCTGGGATTGGACCGAGCCTGACGAACACACGTTCAATACCTTTTCCAACAGGTAGGCACTTGTATGCATTTCTAGAGCAAAGTTACTAAAACTGTGAAGAGGCTGCTCCAAATAGCACTGAACCACTAGGTTATTGCAGTTTCTCAATAAATGGAAAACAAAAGAATCAACAAAAACAATAGGTCTTTGAGTGAGGGCTTCAGAATGTTGACTCTGAAGTGAGAATGGTGTTGAAACTCGCATTTTCCCTCACTCATCCTCCTATACATGCCTCTCAGTGAGTTAAGCACCCACTCTAGAGATCGGTTGTTAAGCTACATGTCACTTACGCCTTAAGTGTGCATGTTCTGTGAGAGATAAAAGCTTGTACTACTCTGCACTGCTGGATCTGTTCTGCAGGAAATTGAAGATTGCACTTGCTGCCTTCTATAAGAGAGGGAAGCTTGCTTTGCTACAACCATGCTGTCCCTAATCTGTGAGGCAGTGAAGCTTGCACTGCTGCTGCCTGATTTGTACCCGATTGTGCTTAGGCTAGCCTCGCTGCACTGGTCCTCACAAGGAGGGGTGTTTGCACTGTTGCTACCCAAGATGTAGCTGCTCTATGAAGAGAGTTGTTTCCACTGTTGACCCAGCTCATAAAAAAACAAAGGATATTTTGAATAAACTTACATTACCTACCCAGGACAGTCAAAAGCTTTAATTGGACCCAGAGCAAAAGTAGTATCAGAGCCCTGAGCCGAAGACCCTGGTTTCAAACAGAGCTTCCCGGCTTGAACAAACTGTGTGACCCTGGACTTTCGCCCTCTGCTTCCTTTTTCACTGATCATCACATCTGAGAGCACTTTGAAAGAAATTAGTTCAAGATCTGAACTATACAAGCACCTTTCATCTATATAGTTTAATATACTATAATGTTGCTCGATCTAAAAAACAGGCCTTTTTTTCTTAGGAGGCACAAGGCAACCGACTTGATTCTTGGGCCACTGATAAAATTGTCATCAGGGCTTAAGGGCAGCCGCGGCCCGTAACTGTAAGAGCGGTGGGGCTGGGGAGGAGGGGGGGGGGGATTTATGTAGATCTACGACGAGGGAAAATTAATTATTTAATTTTCCCTCATGGCCGCCTGTCAAATTCCAAATTCTCTCCTCCCCCCCCCCCCCCCCCCCCCCCCCCCGCTGAAAAGGGAAGGCATGATCCTTTTCCAATTGGAAAATGTTAGGTGCTTGGAGTCCTTAAGTGCCTGGTTATTAAAAGCAGTGTCTGATGGAAAATGCAGCCTGGGGGCCTCCTGGGGAGTCCACCTGTTTGTACATGCATAGATCACGGAGTGGTTAGAATGCTGGCTCTCTGTGTGAAGATTCATAGCATTTCTATAAAATCGTAAACAATACAAAAGTGTTTTAATCAGAAGCAGATTGCTAGTTCAGGGTCTGAGCATGTTTGAATGTGTACTGTGACTGTGCACAATCGCACCTGCCCTGTCATGAACTAGAAACTTCTCAGGACAAACATTGTTGAACTGCTTTATTGATATTATGAATACATATATCAAATACATTGGGGAGGAAATAAAGTACACTTCAAGAAATATTATTACCTCCAGAAACTATTATCCCAGTATGAGAAGAAGAAAAAAACGTATTTCGCTCATGATAACGATGATTGACAGTGGATAATGGTTGGGGGTCACAAGGGTCTGCGGAACCCCGTAAAAGGCACCTTAAGAAGGGCTGGATTAACATACTGTTAATAGTGTGACTTATGCTCAGGTAAAGGGATGTCTTTTTACTTTATCTGTCCGTTTGTACTTTATAAGTTCTTCTCTGTACCCCGACTGTTTTGCTGCAAATGTTTATATAACCCCGACTACGTTTGTGCTACATAAACTCTACTAGATAAATACGTCTATGGTAACAATGGCCATGTGTTATGATCGTTAAAAAAACGCAAGTAGTGTTCAGCTCCTCACAGACTCCAGTACTGAAACCCATTCTAGTTCTCTACAGTGAAGAGAGCAGGAGAGGTGACACTGCAGCAGCCCTCACAAGTCAACTCAGCCTAGCCGTGGTTCTGGTGGCTCTTGTGAACCAGCTTCTTCAAAAACAAGGACTACCTCGTTTGCACTTATAAAGGCAACTTAGACATACTTGGTCAAAGGAAAATATGTTTTATGTCAAGAAAAATTATCAGCACGGTCACCTTTTTTAAATATCAGTTTTTTTCATTACTGGGGTGACCATGCCTCCAAGACTTTCCCGAACAGTCCTAGTTTTTTACTCTCTGTCCCAGTTTTCAGACTGGGGTGACTAAGTGAACCCAGAGTGAAGAAAGTTCACATGTTTCGGTGCAGGATTAGTTAAGAGCTCTCAACAGAAAGCTTTAAACAGATGACACTGTGTGTAAACGTTGCATTCAATTCCTTTCAGTGACTCACTGTGTTTTCTATGATACGGATCACTTTTGGTTAAGTCATTCTGTGCCCATTGGTCGATGACACATTTCAGTCTTACTTCTATATTTATGGAATGTTCCTGTATTTGGTTTTCGAAATCCGGTGACCTTATCGACGACATTTTAGTCAAGAACATATAAAGTACAGTAACTAGTTCATTGCAACCCAGCATGGGTGACAGACTTGCCACTAAGCAGAGGCCTCTACCACTGTCAACAGAATGAGTATCGTTTAGACAAGGAATATCAGTTACCCTAGCATTGGGAGTAAGAAAATGCCGAATAAAAATCATGAAATAATGGCTCAGTAAAAAAAAAAAAAAAAAAAAATCAGTAGTTAATTCCTGGTTACAAATTCAACAGTGGTTTGTAAAAACTCCAATGAGCATTCAATATTCTTCGAACTTGAGGGCGCTGCTGACAAAAGCATGCCAGAGTCCAGCCAGGCGCGTGGAGCCCTACAGAGCAGCTCTTCATCGGATCAACTACATAGCAGCTCACAAACCCTCAGTGTCCAGAGAGGTGACTACAGTGGATTAGTATCCGATCTACAACAGCCAATGGTTTTCTGAGCAGATCCAAACGAGTTGTGCAGAAGAGGAGCAGCGTCCCGCTTTGTGGAACAAACCTTACTTCACTTTTCTGTGCTAAATGCACAACTGAAGTTTAATTAAGAACCGCGCACCACTAAATTTACAAGAAGCCCTGGGAATTGTACATACTTCATATGCGAGAGGCTTTGGAAAAAGGGCTCTGCGAGAAAAAGAAACTGCCAATGTTGCAGGCCAAGCCACCCTTTGCTCACATGCTGATCATACTGCGAAGGCCCGTTGCCCTGCCCTAAAATCCAAAACATCCCAAAAATTAGCCATGTACCCTACCCAGAACATGCAATACAGCGTTCGGAATGTACATGATGTATACGCAAGGAACAGGACTTTACTCGTGAAATGTCTGTGCATTGCTGTCAACAGATGCTTACAAGGCATGCCGCAATTATGTTCAAATGCATAGGTGGATTTTAGTAGCCTGCTTGTGATTTCATATCCTTCATGACCATGACGCTGAGTCCCAGAATCACAAAACGAGCTGTCGAAATAGCGGATGTCTCCTGTGACTACCTGGTACGTTGGCTCAGTGAGTTAACGCTGACAGCTGACATCAGCTGTTATTTGAAGGTTACAATTTCGATTTTAGTCAGGGCAAACTCTGCCTTCAATACTTCTTAGGCTACTTAGTCGAGCACTATTACATTCGGTGATATTAACAACCATTATGTACAGCGCTTAGAAATTGCCGAACAAGGGTGTTACCGAGAAAAGGTATCTTACTCCACTAATGCCCACACGGTAGATCTAAACTGCACTCCAAACGGTCTCCGTTTTATTACAGTAAATATGACCGAAGTGAAAGAATCTAATTTGAATAATTTAGTCGAGCCACTAGTGAGCAAAAAAAAACACAACTTTTATTTTCAATAAATAATTTTGAGAGAAAGCCTGTGGAGGAAGGGCGATCTTTTGAACGGTATGACGCCACCTGCCCACCACATCGCTAATTAGCTCTCCGCCGAACGCTGACAGAAACGCTCTGCAGCGTGGAGTCTGCCTGCGCGCGCGCGCTGACAGATGAGGGGCGTGACGAGGCCTTGAGAGCTTCCTGCGTTTTGCTGACCTGTAAAATCCAGGCACAACAATGGATGAGCTCGCTGGCAGGGTCAGACTTGGTCACAGAACATGGAAGTCGTGTCTGACCCCTAGGGGAAACGGTGAAACAACACCGCGCGCAAAGCCAAAGAGGCCGAACGGAAATGGAGGCGGGTTGGTTTCCCCCTTCGGCTTCCGGGTAAAGGAGTGTGAAAAAGAGAAGGGGTTGCACTTCTCCAGAGATAATCCTTGGAGGAGTTAAGGGATGGCGAATTGCAACACGCGTTTAAATTGGGTAAATGGAGAGAGGCGTTAGCCCAAGCAGAGAACAAGACTCAAAGCCAAACAGTGCATATTGGCATGTCACATTATGGAAAATGCAGGAGGTGGCCCAAAATATTAACAAAAGCTGCTTTACAAACATCCTACGCTAGTGGAATAAAATAGGAACGTTCAGAGATGACTGGGCGTGTATACACGCACTCAAACACACGCACACCTCCACTTTCCAAATACCCCACTGAGCAGCAATGCAGGCATGCCATTTTTTCCAGGTTTAAAAAGGAGAAGCTTTAATACTTCGGACAAAGTACGCAAATCCTTTCTCTTGGGACAGAGACGTTCCCTGTATGCATTGTAGACCGTACACCCCTGCCTCGGATTCACCAATCTGACCAATACCTCAGCACGCACAGGGCTCACGCACGTGCGCTGGAGGTTTTTTTCGTGTCACGAACTGAGAGTTCATGGCTCTGTGGTTAAGAAAAGTACAGTATGCGCACCCACCTTGGTTCACAGCAGCAGGGCAGGCCTTTCTACACCACTAGGCCGAAGAGCAGGCCTACACGCACCTCCCGTTATTTTGAAGTGGTCTGGCAGCCCCCGATACCTGGGCCCTTCATGCGTCCACGTGTGACATGGATGTCACAAATGTCTACCATTTTGTGTGAGAAGATGAAAATAAGTCAGAGAACATAACACGGATCTATTTTGTATTTGCTACAATCAAGTGGGACATAAGATAGAAGGGTAGGAAAGGGTCCATTCGGCAGATGTGAATTGCTGGACTCTGCCCAGAACAATCCCGGGACCCTCTATAGTGGGTCTGGCTGAGGAATGTTGAGAAAATGAGACAGAGGGCCTCGTCGGAGCTAGGGTGTTTCCCTCTGCCCCACTAACCCCTTGAAGAGCAAAACCCACCCCACCTACTCAAGCTCGCAGGTGGTTAAGTGGAGCAGAGTCCGTCTTGCACAATTGACTTGAGTTATCCTGTCTGTAGGCGCCAAGCTACAGCCCCCGTTCCTGATCACACCTTGTGACAAATACCTTGACTGGACCTGGCTGACTGGAACAAGCAATAGGGGCCTATCTGCCCAGAACCAGTCGCAGAGATGACTGCTAGAATACAGTACTTTGGTATAAAGATGGATTGAAAATGTCAACCAGGCTGCCAACATTTCTCAACCGGATTCCTGGGTCTCCACACCGATGGTGACATGAAGCTCAATGTGCTCCGGTGTTGAGGTACACACGGTCAACTGCACTTGCCTGGTTTGGGGTCAGAAATCGGAGATCTTTGCTTCAGACTGCCAGGAAAACTGCGTGGACTCTGTTTTTAGTGAGACAAATGACCAAAAGGCCATTGGTGGTGCCCTTGCATAAAGGGAGATGTTGTTTAGAAGAAGCGCACCTATGTTGGAGCCAAGGCGGGGTCATATTGTATTATTAAAGTATTATTATTGCTCACCTTTTGTTTTATTGCTTCAGTAATGTTTATGTTCAGTATTCAGTGTACTGATTATGTTCAGTGTAAGTCTTGTATGGGTTAAGTAAACCACTTTTTATTTTTAAAAGAGTAAGCACTGGCCGGAAACTGCATTAGCGACTTGTGCTAGCTGGTTTACTGAGCACAGAGTCTCTAACTCCCCACCACCTTCCTGAATTAGCCTTGGATTGCTCAACTTCACTACTCAGAGGGACAAGTGCTAACATGGTGTACCTAGTGCTCAGATATGCATCTTACAGTAAGGTCCAGCACCAAGACACCCACCGTAAACAGTTCCGATTGACACAACCATAGCCCAGTATTTCCCAGATGGCCCATGGACTCCCGAAACCGTTGGCACACTTGCAGACTCATGTTTTGGGTAGTTACCAAAAGGAGTAGGGGTAGTTATCTAGGGAGTCTAAGCCACCTTGGAGGAGGTTGAAATTAATGTTCCAACGGACTAACCTATATATGGATTACACCCGTAGAATCCACAGCGCAATCAAGAGCAGTAACTTTTGGTATAGGATAGTTCTAAGTTATATAGATCCAATGTTAAACTCCAATTGAATTTGAGTGAATACATAAGAACACAAGTTGACATATTACGGTGAAATAGCTACTTAATCTTGTGGCCCTTGGTTACAGTGCTTAGCAAGATTTTACAAATAATGACCAGTCGACACGCATTTTGTCCCAAGCGAAGCATAGGCTTGGGGCTTTTTCAAGGTGAAAGGGTAATGATACTTTTAGATAGAGGTCTTCAAATTCGGTCACTGACACGGAATGCTTAACATCAAGACGGGCTTTAGCCACAGATCCTTTCAGACCTACGCAGATTACATTGCTTGGAACATTTTTAGGTCGAGCCTGTAACATGCGCGGTTCTAGCGAAGACTTTTTGTCAGGGCTTTCCGAAATCCACCACACGCGAGCTTGCTTGTAGTTTTGCCCCAGGCTATTGGCCTTTGCGTGCGTCTTTTTAACAAAGACAGCACGCAATTGGCCAAAGCCTCTTTTTGTCCCACCCATGTGCACGCCCACGGCCTAATGCTTGCGGTTACGCACAGCAGCATATGTTTCCAATTATCGTGCCCAGACGAGGATGCGATATTTGGAAACATATGCTGCTGCTCGAAATCGCGCGCGCGCACACCAGCAGCTCCCGCATCTCAGGGGCGACGTGTTTTAAATTATCGAGCCCTGGTGCTCGCTCTTGCGCGCACCATTCACTGGTTTACTTGGATTCGGAGCGCGGAGCCCGATTTAGGCTCACCGCGCTCAGTTTATTAATTTTTTATATATTTAGGATCACTCGCGGGACACCGGAACTTGTATTTCTTTGATTTGTCACAGATGTGAAAGTGCTGAATTACTCGCTTGTCTCCGCCAAATAAAAATATAAAGGAGAGGCTTAATAAATAAAGCAATTTGAGAGACTCTTAAACTGCGCCGGCCGCTATCAGCAATATACTTGTCAGTCAGAGCTTTCACCGCGCGCCCAACATCAATCTCAGGGTACTCTTGGTGTCCGTGAGAGTGAGGGAGGCTGGGGTGCGGGAGAGAGGGAGAGAAGGTGCTCACAAGGGGGAGAGATGAAAAAATGGACAAATGTGCAAGGCCTGGCTTACAGCGCAGAGAAACCGTGGTTGTTTGCAATTGCAAGTGGACTTCTTGATTAGAACATTCTGGTCAACTTTGGATAGGAGCGCTCTGCTGGTACTAGGGGTCCTTGTGATCACAAATGGCGCTCCCTCAGCACACAACAAGTTACTGGTAGCCATCTAGACCCTTCCAGTGTGACTGCCTACAAGTGCGTTGTCCTAAAGCTCGCAGCCAGGGTTGGTACTAAGACAAGCTAGTTCCAGGAAAGTACCACCCATTGACGTATGAAGGCGTCCCAGCAAAAATACCTAATATCACCCCGATTTCAGAGCAGTGGACACCCAGTTGTCGCTTCACAGAGAATGGCAAAGATTCTTGTACTCGCCGTGATTGGTATATCGCCACAGCTATGGCCCATGACCTTCTCAGTCCAGTTGATGTGCGTAATTCTCCTCACCGATGAGGGGCACTTCCAAGGGCTTCATCCCCATTTTGCATTCCTCCAGGTAGGGGTGCATTTCATCAGCCAGAGAGACCTTTCTCCTATACCCAGCGCTGCATGCCTGCCTCCTGGCACGTACTGAGCAGAGGGTGGCCCACGGAAATGATGCGGAGGCCAGGAGCCTACTCAGAGCCCCTCTGGCTACACAACGATTTCACGCCGTCAGTCAATACTTTGTGAATAGTTGTAGCCGTCCTCTGACCCTCTCGCACCCCCCACTCCTTACATCGGTCTCATGATCGGTCTTCCCTCACCCAGCACCGTGCATTGCACAATTCATTGCACACAGTTGTGCTTGCACCTCCACGACTCGGCAAAGCCTCAGCCCTAAACTAGACTACAACACTACACCGCATAGGACATCACGTACCACCGCCTGGAGCCCATTTCCTTACCACCAGTCCAGCACGGCAATACACTAACAAACACTGTCCCGGACTGGACCGACCAGAGGCCTGCAGCCCCTTTCCTTACCACTCCCCCAAAGTGTCACTCCTCCACCACCGCTTACTGGCCTCCCAAAAGCGAGACCTATTGGTTATGCCAATGCTTGTTTCCACTTTGTGTTTAAGGCCAAATTTGAAGACTTCTATCTAAAAGTTTCTTTACCTTTTAACCTTGAAAAAGCCACAGGCCTAAGTGGCATGGGGAGAAATAGGTGTCGGCGGGTCATTATTTGTAAAATCGCGCTAAGCACTTAGCTGTAAACTTAGCCATGTGTCTAGATGCTGTGAGAAATGGCCATGCCCCCGTGAGGTAGTGGAGCGAAAACCCCATATGCCAGGAAGGGACGCCGGAGAAAGACTTCTATGCGGAAAGGGGCCGTAGCCCTGAGCGGTAGCAGAGCACTGACGCCATACACCAGGAGTGGCTGCCATGGGAAGTATCACCATGCTGATCAGGCCAACGCCTGTGGACTAAGTTGTAGTGACCCCCGAATGCCAGAGTGTGTCACCGGGAGTACAAAGGGCTGCAACTTGTTCTGTCCCGCTGGAGAAGTGAGGACGCAGTGGGAGCACAGTCACCCATACAAGGGACCCAGGACAGGATCATCATAGCTACGCCCCAATCCGGAGCAGAACAAACTTCCCATGCAGTAGGAGCCGCAGAAAGCCTCTGGTCGCTTCTAAAGTGCGACCGCGAGTGAGAGACTCTACATCCACTGAGCGCAACTGACTTACCTGAACCTGGCTGCAGCCGCTGCGAGCGCCCGCAGACACTACACACGCAAACTCTGAACACTTCACATCTGCAAGTGCAGCTAAGACTGGTTTCAGGGTTGTCAGCAGCAGGGAAACCTGCTGCAAACAGCGCTGCAGTGCCAGAAAACTGTTCACTTTAACTGAGAGACAAAGTGGACTCTTGAGACTCTGACTGCAAGAAGGGCATACCCTGAACCTCAACAGTGAATGGGGAATGACCACTATGTCTAACGCAGGGAGACAGTAGGAGAGGAAATCACCAAAGAAACACTTGACCCCGACCTTGGGGGAATTGTGTAATTTTTTATGAATGTCATTTTGTTCTTTTGTGCGGATTGCGGTAGAAATATAATGCTTTTCTTTTTTCATAAAAGTACGTATTTGACTGGACAATGATTTATTCCTGCTGCTGTGGGCTGTTTGAGTACTGAGCCTATGTTCATTACCTGTATACGCACCCCCCTTTTTCTGGACCATGCTATCCGGAGATGGAGTACACAAGGGACATCAGGAGTAAAAGGCCTCAAGCCCCACGATTGGCCTAAGTAGCCCCTGCATGCCCGTGTCCCTCTGAAAAGGGCTCTGCCACTGGAGTTCTGAGATCACCATGCAATCTGTCAGCCATGTTCATGATCATTATGTCAGCAAAGCCGTCTCTGGGCTTTGGGACGAAGATGAGTGGAGACGAAGAGATGGCGCTACAGGAAAAATCTCACTCTATTATGGAAGGTTTAACTCTATTCATACTAAATTACTGCAGCAGACATAAGCACCGTGAATACAACGCATGCCCCCTATTTTACATAGATTGAACTGACATCCTCATTACCACGCGGATTTCATAGTCAGAATCCACTGTCTTTGTCAAGCGAGCAATCTCACCAAGGCGCATACTGTGCTGGAATCCAGCCCATGGGCATGATAAATTGCTTGTATGAAACAAAGCAGATTTACGAAAATTTACAAAAGAAGCAGTGAAAATGCATTCTGAAAAACCAGTCCTTTAATGAATCCAAGCATCTGGAGATTACTTTGAAGTCGGCTGCTCTGTGCTGTAAAAGAATGGATGTCGCAACATATCTTCTGTGAAAACTTTAATTTATCATATGCTATTGTGGGAGGTGAACCACTATAAAGCTAGGGGGTGGTGGTAATTACCCATGGGAAGTAGAATTTGTCTTGGGCTACAAGAAATAAGAAATATACTAGTGTCTAATACACATATTAGAGGAGATCTGCTTACTTGTATGGTGAAGAAAAATTATATGTTGCAAATATAGCACCCAACCATACATTTTTTTCTTTTTTTGTTGTTGTAAAAGGCTCCACTGGATGAAATTCATGCAACCTCATATGGATTGGGCGTGTCAATGTACTAATGAGCGCTTCAGTCGATGCACTTAAGCAGCATTTCAATGGCAGCTCGAATTGTGTTTTTTAACTACAGCGGTTTCTCGCACGGACGCTAACAAACCTGGGTGCTGATGGATCCAAGCCATCTCAGGGCCACAGGTGAGGTCACGGCACCAGATAAAACTCTTCACAATTTTATCCTCATGTACAATAAGAAGAGTGCACATTTCCAACTCGAATTCGGCAATAAAATTTAACTTTGCAACCTCCCCTAAAATCCCAACTTTAAAATATATATAGAATATATATATAAAAAATATATATCACATTTGTATATGTTGCATGCAATCAAAAAGAAAATGGTCCATTTAGGCACTATGCGGTAAATCTTAAGCCTGGCTACTATTAACCTTTGTGAAAAAAAGCTAGAACAAAGGCCCAGAAACGTTTATATTGCTTGTATTTATTTTAACAGAACAATTATATTGGTTCTTTTTGACGGCTAGATCCGGCAAACAACATATGGGGAACACCAATATACTTGACTTCACAGCAGGCTACCGTAACAATAAACCACGCTCTTTACATCTAAAGCTTTGAACCACATTACATAAAAAGACTGGCAATTGAATGACATTCTACAGTGCTTGCGTCAGCGGTGGGAAGCGACATCTTGGTGGGCTGTTCTAAAGCGGATACAAGGTAGGAAGGTAATCAAAGGCCAGTCCGAGCAGAGGAATAACCCCAGGTACCACAAGACACCCTAAAATAATCTCAAACAGCAGGGACATTTTAAAGATTTTGGGGGCCCTGTTTGGAGCAGTTACATTTATGATATTATTTCAGCTTTTTCATGCCCTTCCTCGCCAGATCAATATTAAACAAGCCCACTAGCTCAAATTCTAAATGTGTTACCATCTAATATTCAGAGATAGAGACGTGTCTTTTCAATATTGTAACATAGCAGCAGCTCACCGATATTGCAAATAATCTCTGCGACCGACTGCCATTTCTCATATGCGAGGTCCTGTTTTGATCTAAAGGGAACATTTTTAAGGCTGTTGCTTGGTGTTGAAAAACAAGGTTTCTCTGCAAAATGTCTATAATAGACTTCCACATATCACCCGTTTAAAAAATAAATTAAAGGAAAATGGTATTCAAAACAATCTTTGTTTAAGAATCATTCAGGGTCATCAGGGTAGGACTGTGTGATAAACAGGCTCTGATCTATGTGGGGCCCCCTGAAAGGCAGGGGCCCTAAGCCAGGGCCCACTTTGCCCATGCCTTAAAACATATGTCAAACAGTACTCTCCTCCCTAGCGTGTGAATAATGTCCATTCTGCAAGCAGAGCGCTTTATAAAGCTGAGGTTCGATGGAGCTCCTATTTCTGAAACTGGGAGGTTTAAGTGTGTAAGCATTGAAGGAACATAAATGTCTTGTAGTCTTATATGGCTTTAATTCACTGTAAAGGATGGATGGAGTGATGCGAATTCGTGTAAACTGAAGATGTTTTGAAAACCCAATAAATTTGGTTGAAAAAAAACAAAAAAGCATTTGCAATGCAACAGGTCTCGCATCATTTAGAGTTAAAGATTTTGGCATTGTTTATATTTTGCAGATTTTTTTTATGTGTACCGAATGTGTTTGTTAACTACAGATTTGTATGCATCTGTGGAGTAAGTGTGTGTATTATACCTTTAGTCTTTAGTGTTGGTGGCAATACGTTTATGTAGCAGTAGTATGCAGAGTGAGTATCGCATTGAATATTTGCTGGTGTATATTATATGTAGCATTAGCTAGGGTAGCAATAATGTGTATTTGTAGTTGTGTTCTAGTATCATTTGTAGATAGTGTGTTGTAAAATTTGGTATGTGTTTATATAGCGAGGGACGCTGCAAAATGTTGAGTATTTTCGCAAGATACATAACTGAAAGAGGGAAGCCAGGAAATGAAAGGAGGATGGGGCTATGGAAAGAAAAGAAAGAAACAAAAAGGGGCAAAAAATAGCGAGCAACGTAAAAGCTAAAAGAAGAGAACAGAAAATAAGGATTGAAAGGCGGAAAAATGAACCAAAAGTAGCAAAAATGCCAAGCAGGCTCTGGAAGGAAAAAGAAAGCGATAGAACAAAAATAAAAACATCAAAGGACGTGAGAAATAAACACCAAAATAAAAAATAACGAAAGAAAGTAAAATAGAGAGAATGGAATAAAGAAAATTTAAGAGAGAACGAAATAAAACAACAAAGAAAGAAAAAAGTAAATCCATGTTTTTACGCTCACGCAGTTGGAATGTCCATACAACGCGACACTCTAATTATTACTATTTTTATGGTACTTTTCCGAATTTTGAATAATCGCATTTGTTTACAAGGTTGCTAAAGCTCTCGGAGGAGTGAGTTCAAGTTAAGCACAGTTGGTGGCTGACAAGGTATGGGCGTCCTTAAAGGTACGCAAATGTGCATTAAATCATCACAGACTGTCAACATTTACCATGGTTTCTGCTCAGATTGTTCATAAGAGGCGGGGACCGGACTATATGGACCAATTCACGCTGTGTCTAATTGTGCGCACAGAGTTTGTTCTGTGCAGTGAAAGAGGGCTCTTTTTTAATAAGTCTAGGTGTGTAAACGGAGCAGGATGTGTACTGCCCTATGGAAGAACTCACGGTGAGCACACAGTGTACATACATGCACACACCTTTTAAGCAAATCGATAGCTTTGCATACACCTTACCAATGTATTTTCTCCAACTGTTAAAATATTATTTATATGAATGGTTGCTGTAGATTTATGTAATTCTTTATATGACATTGACATAATAAAATTCCTTGTATATACAAACGTGTACTGTTCTGTATGTTCTCTGATGAGGCTCGCGAAGTCCCTGGTGTCACAGATGTTTAAATGCATGTTACCTTAAAAACCAACACATAATGTGCACATTTTCCGACAAAGGAAGGGTTTCTGCAGGATAACAAAAGGCAGGCTGGCGGTGTAATAATAAAGGGAGAAGAACAGCAAAGTGATGGTTATCACTAAAATGAAGTATTTAGCCACAGAACGCCGAGATACAGGTTATTGTGCCCAAAAATGCAGACAATGAACGCCGAGAATGCTTCCTGATAAGCACAGCCACTATTGCACTAAAATGAAGTATTTAGCCACAGAACGCCAAGATACATGTTATTGTGCCCAAAAATGCAGACAACGAACGCAGGGAATGCTTCCTGAAAAGCGCGAGCAAGTCTGAGCAAAATATCCAGTCAGGGTGGGTGGGGCCTAAGGGAGACAGGGCGGACACCAACCCCGCTTCCAGAGGAGCTGGACACAAAACCAACGACAATAGATCTCGCCAAGGCGCTGCAGCGCATGCGCTGCAACGCAGGCGAGACCTAAAAAGGCTGGATGGAGTTTTGCATAAAATTGTTTGTGTGTTAGTCACAAGGTCTTCAAATGCACTTTACTGAGCATGTAGAACCAGTGAAAATAAACCTCGCAAAACGTCACCGGATTACAAAACATTGCCAGATTACAAAATATTACCAGATTACAAAACACTGCCGGATTACAAAACATCTCCATATTACAAAACATCGCCACATTACAAAACATCGCCACATTACAAAACATCGCCACATTACAAAACATCGCCGGATTAAAAGCATTACAGGATTACAAAACACTGTTGGATTACAAAACATTGCCACATTACAAAACATCGCCAGATTACAAAACATCGCCAGATTACAAAACATTGCCAGATTACAAAACATTGCCAGATTACAAAACATTGCCAGATTACAAAACATTGGGAACAAAAATATTTGGATTGGTACAGGTGGGCGACAGGGGGTGTGGCAACCTGAAAAATATGTTATAAGAAGTAGGGAAAGGAGAAGACTTCTCCATTAAATTAATGACATACAAAAAATGCAATTGTGCTGTAAGTGTTGGTTTCAGAATAGGTTCTTGAAGAGAGAGACAGAGAGGGAGTGTCTGTAATTCCATTGGCCCGACCATAGTATAGAGCTTACAACGTCCATGTAGGAGGTGAAGGGATGGACAACTTGGACAGCACTACACAGTGTGGGTGTATGGTTGGAGGAGCATTGCCTTTGTTTTCAGCCTATGTGGGAAGTGTTCCTATGTTGTGTGTGATGACCACCGAAGTGTGGGTATTGTGTAATGGGACACAGCCTTTAGCGTTGTGATGGATAAGGAAGTGTGAGAGACAAATATGCTTTTCAAAATGTGTTATGCTAGCAGTTCTGATTGTATTTGCAGGTTCCTTTATTGTGTTGCAAGTTTGTTTATGTTCTTGATCCGATTTTTTATGCTGGCTGTGGCAGAAGGTTGTCCACTCTGATCGTATGGAACTGAGAGATTTAACAGGTGTTAGGCGTGCGGGAGCACGAAGATGAGAGATCATTCCAGATAGACTGCGTTACAGCCCACCTTTATAAGACTACCATTGATGTCAAATGCAGAGACTTGCCAAGAAGGACTGCATTTTTATCATCCTTTTTGTCAATACAGAACGTCAATGCTCATAATATGCGATTATTTGGGACCTGCAATTTGTAGCAGAGTTCTTTGGTCTTTGCATGCGTGTCTGGTTAGTACCGATTGGTGGTTTAAGGCAACTGGCATAGCTTTCATGGTTGTGCACAAATACAGAGCCCTGGGCCCGGCCATTAGATGGGCGCTCAGGTGAAAGCACGGGTGAGAGAACGGGGCAGCAGCCAGAGGCCGGGTGATTAGGGTGCGGGTTGGAGTCGAGGACAGAGCCGAGGACAGAGCTTGGGTGGGCGTCCTGGCCAGGGTGGAAGGTTGGGGCAGAAGCCCTAGGCCGGGTGGACCTACAGGTGCGGCCTTTAGGCTGAAACCGCAGATTCAGCCTAATCAAAATCTTTCTTTGTTCGATACATGAACACAGGTGATATAGTAATTTGTTTTAATGCGGTCTCAGGAGAATCTTAAAAAAAAAAATTACTCAAAACAGCGAATCTGACACAGTAGAGGAAAAAGGCATGCCTTTGTAACTCATGCATCTCCAGTAACTACGTACCTGAAACTGTTGTAACTATGTAACCATGTTTTGAAGCAATTGTACCTCCTCATGTAAAGCGCTCTGATACCTCTGGGTTTATGTGCGCTATATAAAACCTTTCAAATAAATAAATAAATAAATCCCTAAGCTGTCTCGGTTGGATGGTATTTGTTAAGACAACAGCATGACGTCTGGCATGCATGCACACAAAACTTGGTTGACCATCTCAATTACCATACCTGGATCACTAGCAACAACAAAAAAATGTATTAAAACAATTAAGAAAGTCATATGGCAGCCTGGACTCAGCTAGCACACTCATGTCCCTGCCTGCAAGACAGGGGACTTAATCCCCAAGAGTCTTTGCGCTCACTTGATAAACCAAAGAGTTAATGGTGGAAGATAGGAGCCACCAATGTTCAACAGATCTGCCAAAAAGAGAAAAGATGCAGTGCTCCGTATGCCTGTGAAACCGTGAGATTGCAGTGATCAGCAGAACTAGGAGAGAAAGGTGAGCCCATGCATTCTTGAAAGGTCTCTGCAACAGGGAGGTGAACAGTAAGTATCTGCACTTCTCAGCAGGCCCTGGAACTGGGCAACTGCGCCTCTCAGCAGGTCTGGGAATTCGTGAGGAAGTGCATTTTAGGCAGACAGACACCGGAACTCAGCATAGGAGCATGAGATAAAAGGCGCTAGCACCTTCCCACGGGCACTTGAGGACATACTTGCACTTTCCTGCACAGAAGACTGAAATAAAGTAGATATCTGCCTTTCCTAATGAAAGAACTTGAGGTAACCTATCAGCCAGGGTTCAGCACTGTGTGGCACCGTGAGGCAGTGACTAACATTGACGGATGCCAGGCTGCGGGTAAGCGAGCTTCATCCTCTGTGTGCAGGGACCATGACACAGCCATACAAAGCAGCAAGGCAAGTCCCCACCACTAGGCCAGGAAGTAAGCCCTTATTTTCGTCTTGGTGGTCCCAGCTCTGACCGCTCATGCAGCACAAGAAGTCCAAGAATGGGCATCACCGCTGGTGATCGCAGTGGACTCGTGCAGGGCCGACACGTGGACACAGCTCCACCCACTAGCCCTCTATCCTCTGGTGTGAGCGGCCACCTTATTGAACTATTTTACATAATTCCAGCAACAGATAATGGTTCGGCTATTTTTTTTGCAAACGTTATCAGCATAGGGAACACCAGCACACACTTACATTGCTCTCCCCGCAGCTCTGCCACTCACTCATACCGAGCAGGAGTACAATTTCATGCCAACTGCACATATGTACCACACACTCACACCTCCTAAACCTGTACTAACACCCGATCACATTCTAAAACAGTCAGACCACTCGTTCCAACACACACTCACCCCCAGTATGTCACCGCCCAATTACATTATTTGTACACCAGCACTCACAGCAAACTTACCTCTTTAGCGGCACTCTCACATACCAACACTCGCTCTCGCCTGGTGCCTCCTTGTGCTGGTAGCACACACAGATTCTCCAGAATTGTGTTCGGTCATAATCCAACACCATCACATGTCAGAACCTCGAAAATCTAACCTGCGCCCAAAAGTATCTTGCACGTGAGCACTCTGCAATGCACCATTAGTGGTGCACACTCATGCAGACAGAGCACTACAGAAAAACAAACAAGTACAGTGAATTCAGCTGCCACTGCTAGCTCCGCGCTGGTGGTCAGGTTAGTATATACACTGGGTACACAGCCTGGCAGCGCTAGTGTGCCACTGGGCACAGGCATTAAGTTGGGTGTCCACTTCATGCTGCTAAATGCACTCTCAGATCCAGTTACTGCTGTAGAGCTACACACAACCCCCACCGGTACCAGCACAAGGGCCTCATGCCAATGGCAGCTCCTTGACAAGCAGTGTGTGGGAGTGAGGGGTGATTGGCATAAACTGGGAATGTGCTTTGCCCGGGAGCTCCATCCTACAGCAGCCCTGGCAAGTGGCACAGTCGTTTTTGTGTACAATTTCCACAACTAATTCCCATCTTCACAAACACAGGAACTTGCAGATTTCTTTTGGCAGGACAACCACCTTTGTGCGGAGGTTTCCGTCTCCAGGTACTTTGTTCACTTTTGGCTGTGAAAAATGTATTGTGGGACTGCAGGAGTTCTCACCACATGCTCTGTCTAACAATAATGTGAGAGGGATAGGAAGGGGCGTTTGTGATCCTTCAGCGCTATGAATTGTATTCATAAAGCACTCACTTCTATTTAGGTCTATTAAGCCAAGCTTCCTGCAGTCTTATGACTCGGACTGGCGTTTATTTCATTTTTTTTCCACATCGGAATTTATCTGCCTGGATGAACTTCCTCTTATTTTTATCTGGGTTAAAATGTACTAACATTATCACTAATCAGTCTCACTTTCAAGAGAACATTTCTACTCGGCCACAGACCAAAAAGGGTCTTGACAAGTTACGCAGAGACTTAAAGAAGCCTCCCTGGTCAACTGAGGTAAACCTAGAGCTGGTCTCAAGTATGTGACCTTGTGCACTGGTCTCTCCACTCAGTCAAGCACATGGTGCCTCTGTCAACACTTAGAGAACCTCCCGCCATCAGATCTGTATTCAAATGTGTGGTGATAATGTTCAGATCTGGTATAGCCAACGCACCCCAACCAAATCAGAGGATACGTCCATGATGTACTGACAATTCTTTCTTCCCATTTTTTCCCCCCCGCAATTAGTTAGATTTTTCTAAGCACTCAGCAAAATACAAAGGGGTGTTATGAAACTAACAATAACACGTAATCTCCCCATAAATGAAAGTGTCCTTAACTGGTGCTCATGAAAAGCGCTGCTGTTGATGATTAAGTGCTGGTGCTGAGCACCGGAAACCACCGGCTCAAATTAAGCACTGGTTTTACTACCACCTTTTTTCCAGACAGCTTTGAACCGAGGCCAGCTCTCAAAGGGCAGCTTATTGCTGGACTAATGTTGGTCTGGCTTCAGTCAGATATTTCCAGTTTCAAATCAAGGTGACGTTGTAGAAATCACAGTTGTCTAAAGAATTAAATGAATTATCAAACAAAAATGATCTCC
The DNA here is from genome assembly GCF_964204655.1 of Triturus cristatus. Taxonomy (NCBI): domain Eukaryota; kingdom Metazoa; phylum Chordata; class Amphibia; order Caudata; family Salamandridae; genus Triturus; species Triturus cristatus. Next base: position 760,308,815 of record NC_140592.1, on the reverse strand, counting down.
TATCTCCAAGCAAGAGGGTTTGCTTATCTTAGTCAAATATTGCAGCATTTCTATTGGCAACAAATGTCAGGTCCTTTTATAAGTGAATTTATTAACCTTGAAACAAACAACGGACAAAAAATTAAAAACTCTGGTAGATAGATCTACTACTGTTGAGAGTTTTAGCCCGATCTATGAAAAACCGTCAATTTTGACTAAGCAATGGCATGTGGTTCATTTATACTTCTGGGGACGAGGTGGGCGGACGTGGGATGTTTACAGATGCACTCTTTCTGATATGTACTGTCCACGTGATACCCTTAAATGGCAATAAAGTTAATTTAAAAAAAACTCTAGCACTGCAAAAGATGGACATAACCTGCCATTGTCTTTTCTTCGACTATGTTGCCCGAAGCACAGCGGGAGACCCCCTGCCACCCACAAGCCTACTGTGCATTGTAAAGTCCTTATGGAAGAAGCCATCTTGAAGACAACCAGAAGATTCCTTTGTTTTTAGGTTATCATGAACTTCTTACAAAAAGTTTTAGTGAAAAAGAGGGTGTTATGATACGGATGATGTTAACTTGTAAGAAACAACTTTAATCCTAAGAGAAGACATCTGGGGGTGTTCTTACAGAGCTTTGACAACAGATTATGTGTGAAAGAGACTAAGTAAATTTGCTTGGTCAATTTATGAGGTAGGGACTTCTTGCAGGTTTACTTGAAGATGGAATACAGTATTTTCTGTTCTGGCTTGTCATGGGGTAATTGTTAGATAGGCCATGTCCTCTCAGAGTGGGGAAGATGCAATACCAGTTAAGTACATCAACGAGTATCTTTTCTTTCTATAAACAGTGCACTATTTCGTAACACACTCCTTACAAGTGGGAATTAATCTGTTTTAACTACGTCTAATATTGGAAGACAGAGGAACTAGGTATTGAATGAAAATGTAAATGCACAGTGAAAATGAAGTCAATAGCCCACACTTCCTCCCTCACTCTTACTATTATTTCAATCAAAGATATCTATTGTTAATAAAAGTGCACTGCAAAAAAGTTATCTGCATAAAACATTTTGGAGCAAATATGAGAAAATACAGAAGTGCACCAAAGTGGGACCATTATGCTGGTCTTTCCACTAGTTACAGTAACTCCTGGCGGTTCCCAGGCCTCGAAAGCTACAGCGAACAAGAAGTAAATGCAGCATGTCCAGAGGACTTTCATGCTCAAACGGCCCATTGTCGAGCAAGCTCCCATTCGACAGCCTTAGGATTGCTAACAGATGCAGTTTTTGGCTTTGCGCAAAGAAACACATTGGTTAAACAAAAGAATGTGTTGTGATTGGACCAAAAGCGGGAATTACCTTCCTAGATAAGAACTACAAACGCTTCCTAGCAAAAAGAAATAATCGCAGCCATGTAAAACAGCGCACAGGCTACACATTCCCATAGGCAGGCTTACAATGGCAGCCGTACAATTCAACATCTGGAAGAGGATGCCATTCAAGTGCTGCAACATCAGATACAGTATGGAAGCTAACCAGGCAAAATACAAATTTGTTCTTGGCTCCTTAAAAATAGTTGGACAAAATTCCCAACCTCTTCCACGACTCAGTCTTCCGCAAACCCTTCAAATGACGTCCATACTAGCAACAGCACCACATATCAACAGACTGTTTCAAAAGTGAATGACGATCACGCAAAGGTATACATTTAAAAAACACACACAAAGCCCTGCCAAGGTTTCCTAATGTTATCGAGGACAAGTGTCTGTGTTTAGCTAGTGAATAACTAGGTTAAAATTACAGTATAGGCTTCATCTGATCAGAATATTACAAGATGCCCACAAACCATCCGCCCCGCATAGTTGAACACACACTTGCAGCACGGATTTTGCAACGATTCACAAAAGGCAACTCCTGGTTTTCGATTGGTAGACTCTGCTTTCTTTCACCTGATGGAACGGTCTAGGTTTGGCTACCACCCCTTGGCACACAGGACAGAGGTCGACAGGTATTGTAGCGCATTGTATCCTATATACAGTGTATTACTACCACTGGCGAGGGTGGCTCCTAGGTGCTGCCCTCTACAGGTCGGTTACAAGCCTATGAAGCCTGGCATGAATGGCTGCCAATGTGTAGGTTTAAGATGTGAACTACGTGGAAAATATTTTGTATCACGCATGAGAGACTGAGTAGAGCCTGTGCTGTGAGGTAAAACTTAATCAGTTGTGGAACTGCCCGGTCTTTACAGCCCTTTGGAACTTTGGGTGATTAGGAACGTCCCCTCTAGCTGCAGAGACAGTTCCAGATTTTGGCTGTCTCAGCTGAAAAGGTGGTCCCACCAAAAAGTGGCTTACTGAACTAAGTGATAATTAAGATTCGTGGCAGTCTTAATCCAAGGACCCTACTTTGGTGGTAGGTTCATAATCTTCTGCAGGAATACAGGCCGGCATGGTGGAGAGCCAAATGAGTGATGCAGAGGGCCTTGAAGGAGATGTGTCAAGCCATTGACAGCCAGTGAAGAGTTTGGAGGGAGGGGAGATGTGATCACATTATGAAGGCGTACTAGCTGCCTGACTGCCACATTCTGAATAAACAGGAGTCTGAAGAGCTGAAAGTGAGGTGAACCTAGGGTAATCTAGAGGAGAAGAGATTGGTAACCGGTACCATGTGGGTGAACCCAAGGTGTGTGAAAATAAGACACCAGATCCTCATGGTGGAGGTAGTTTCTGTAACCTAGAGAAGAGGGGAGAGATCAGTGTCCATGACTACACTATGGTTCCTTTTTTTTTGCTAGCAGCAGCCTTGGGAGATCACAGCTCCAGGGGCTTTTTGACAATGGAGAGCTGCAAGGACCAATTTCACCAGGCGAGGTGTTGAATAACTGAAGCGCTGAGCTCTGGGGAGCTGCCATGAGAAGTCCAATGATTCACTGCTAGGACTCATTATTTGTGCATCGTTAATTTACAGCAATTTCGGCCTATTCTCTTCCACCCTGGATGAATCTAAGGCCTTCAAAAATTATGTGGCCACCATTTCGAAAAGTCCAATTAAATGCTGATATCAATATCTAGGTTGGCAACCCTTCCAACGTATTAGCCTAGGCGCTCTACAACTATGGTTGATCCAATTAACTTAAGCAAGACCCAACTGCGGGTACTCACGATGGGCCTTGAAGTCATTTACACTTATGATCCTCCCTGCAAACCTGGCATAGTTATTCTACACTACATTCATCTGTCATCCAATTCAGTAAGGAATCAAGCCAGCAGTGTCCATGGTAGAAAGAGCGAGTCATGATAAGGCACAGAAGAGGAACGGTCTCTTTGAGCACAACCCTAGACGATACAGTAGCTGTAAGTGCTTATAAACAGCACAAAATATGGTTGAAAAGGTGGGTTTTCAGCTCCTGCCTTAAAAGGGAGGAGAAAATGAGGTATGAAGTATAATTTCTGGCAGGATATTAATCAAGATACTGGATTCTGTAGGCAGAGAAAGCAGGCCTTCCAATTTGTTTTACTTTTGCAGCGCTCAGTTTCTAGACTGCTGAAGTAATGTTATTGCACTTGTAAGTATGTGTAGGGTATGAACCAATTACGGGATACTGAATAGCATCCAAATGCATTTTATTAGTGGGACTTACACACTTTACTCATTGGCAAACTAACAAATCTAAGATATTTAATTCTGGTAACACAAGCACCTCACAGGCCTGTCAACATTCTTAAAATGTTGCTAATCGATGGCACACCTCATGTTGTGAACTTTTCAATTTACCATGGTATCAAACGCCCACATCTACAAACCCCCTGCAAACCCCCCCCCAACAAAGGTGATCAAACAAATTATCCCCTGGGAGAGCCAAAATGTAGTTCATACCCCTTTCAAGCTACTGACTATTCCATCAATGCTAAAACATACAGTACTAATTCAACTTCACGATAAAATAACACACACAGCCTGGAACCCTGCACCTTGTCCAACAAAGGGTCACTCAATGATATGTTCTCGGTTTGTGGCCAACAGGTAACTTCAAGCATGCCATAAATAAATAATATAGAAGCGACTGCATTCAATCGGATTTTCACTTGCCATATGACACAGAAATAGCCTCACTTGCCATTTTAGAACCAATACCACGTGTGCAGGACCATGCATGGCCTGACAGCAGTGGGCAAAACTCTATATACTTTTGTGCCCTACATCAGAAAAGAGATCAAATTCGAAGTTTCACCCTGTATGGTCCATAAAGCTGGAGCGTTGTCAGGATAGCTACATGACACACATTATCATACAATTAATACAAACTAATACCAATGGGAATCATTCAGATATATGTGGTCATCCTGAAAATCTAGCATTAATTCATCCTTCGTGGACCAATGTCACATACCCCAGTCCAACTCAGTACAAGCACAATCCACAACCAAGAGGCCTCACTACAAGAGCTGCTGCTAACCGGTCACCAAAACCAACTCCCGGCATCATGCAGAAAGCATGTGGGCACCAAGCATAGCCAGGTCTTCAGCTTCTTGCGGAACTCAAGAAGTGAGGCAGAGGCTCAGATGTGTTTAGGGAGGTAGTTCCATGTCTTGGGTGCGATGTAGGAGAATGAGCGGCCTCCAGTTTTCTTTTTACGGATGCGGGGATAGTCTGCAGGGGAGAGTGAGGCAGAGCGTAGGTGTCTCGTGGGTTCGTGAAAGTGTATGTGGCTGTTCAGGTATTCTGGTCCTGTGTTGTGTAAGGCTTTCTATGTGTGCAGGAGAGGTTTGAGTTGTAATTAAAGAAGTCCTAACCTTGGTTACAGAATGTACCACCACAGAAGGGTGGGGAATGTTCCTGGACACAGCAGCTTTAGAATCTTCCATTTCATGAGCAGCAGTCTGAATTTTTGAGGTTCCTGGTTTTTCGGGTCAGTCAGACCTGGCTTGGCAGTCTGGTCTGGACTGTTCCTACTGTAGCAGCACTAAGGCTGATTGGCATTTGGCTGGCTCTAAATGGAGGTGGCACAGTGGGCAGAAAACAATGGATGAAAATTCTACCTCGAGCGATTGCCAGTGGTTAACACAAATTGCAAGCAATCCTCCGATCAGGGTTTGTGTTTGATATAATGCCCCTTAGTTGCTACGGGTATACACAGATGCATGTGCTGTGCTCACTCCGATCAGGGTTTATGTTTGATAAAATGCCCTTAGTTACTACGGGTATACACAGATGGGTGTGCTGTGCTCACTGTGTTACTGGAATCAAGCTACACCCCACTGAAAAGGCCTAAATTAGCCAAACACCAGTCTTGGGTTGCTTGAGTTCTGATCCAAAGTGGATCTAGCTTGGCAATTCAGGATGCCCAGTTCCTACTGGGGTGAGACCAACACTGATTTGCATATGGTTGGGTCTAATCTGAGGATGCATGGTGGGCAAAATACTGATGGGTTGAAATGCTACCCTGAATGACTGCCAGTGGTTAGACGAATTGAAAGCATTCCTCCCATCACCTTTTATGTGTTCAAAAGGGCTCCCGTCTGTACTTCAACCTGCTGAAGTTGTAGGTGGGGTTCTCAGAAAAATTCTGCATCCTTTCAGTGCTATGTACCTGATGTACATCTTTTTAGCACTGGATACTTTTATCAAAAAGCACAATTTAGAAGATATTAAATCTTTCAACTTTTAATAAAACACCAACATATTTTATTAAAAAATCCAAAACAAAGTTCTAGTAAGTAGTTCCTGTTGCAGAAATATATTTTTTCGTAGACTACAATTAATAGTGAAAAAAAATCTAAATACTTTTACATTTCTTAGAATATCTTGAAGAAGCACAGGTTTCAATCTGATATAGGTCTCATTTTAAAGAAAAGCAGGATTTGTTTTTTAAAGGAACGTGAGTTAGTGAAATACTTGTGTAAGGGCAAAACAGGGTCCAAGGCATTGCAGCAGGTGAGGGACTGGACACCATACACTCTGATAGAATGTAAGCCATGAATAGCTATTTACCTTCGAAGGTAACTAAATGATACTGTTAGACCAAAGGCCAGGGAGATTAATCCAAACCTGCTAAATGAAGGATGACACAGCTTGTAAAAGTTCAAGGCATGAATTTGGCAAAATACAAAAATAGTTCATTAAACCAACATTTACCTTACAAAAGTAAAAGTTTCACTGGGACTCGAATTAGTATTACCCTGTGAACAAAACTGAACATAACTAACTACTCGTACTGATTACAAAGTGAGGTACCAAGGACACCATGAGACTGCCTCGTGGTCCCACACAAGCTTCTCTGTGTCAACTAGAATTAAGTAAGAGGGTGCCTACAAGGGATTTTGTTTCTGTATTTAATTCAATAGTTATTTGTACAAGTTACTTGCTGTTCAACCCTGATCAGTGATGAACTAACGATTAATCAAACAAACAAAACAAAACACATTTATTTTTTAAGCGAACAATTTTCTCGCAAACATAGAATGGAAATACACGGGGCGTGCCTTTCTTCAAAAAAGCATACATTTAATATATATATATACACAAATAAAAACAGGGGAATATAATCCGAATCAACCGAACATAGTGCTAGAGGTATGACACCTTAACCTTCAAAGCAACTATGTGTACATCTATTCCGTATGATGACCAAGGAAAATGATCTGAAAAGAACAATAAACAATTCCTTAAAACCAACGAATGAGTGAAGAAATAGATGTTGCTGACCCAAAGGAGTCAGGTTAAATGGAAGCGTATTCTGCGACCAGTATTGTACGTACGTGCTCAGATGAATCATACAGGCAATAACTAAAAGCAAGTTTATCCAATGAGGTCTTCGCATCTGAACAGTAGCCGGTTTCATGCGAAGTGTAGAGTCACTCTCGGTGTAAAGTTGCCTGTATGATTTATCTGAGCACGTGCAATACTGGTCGCAGAATACGCTTCCATTTAACCTGACTCCTTTGGGTCCAAATCCTTCCAAAGAAATTATAGAAGAATATCTTTTGGTTCCATATTCAACCTCAAATCCTGAAGATGGTCTGACGGTCTAATTGCCAACACAGACCGAAACGTCGACAGCAACATCTATTTCTTCACACATTCGTTGGTTTTAAGGAATTGTTTACTGTTCTTTTCAGATCATTTTCCTAGGTCATCATACGGAATAGATGTACACATAGTTGCTTTGAAGGTTAAGGTGTCATACCTCTACCACTATGTTTGGTTGATTCGGATTATATTCCCCCGTTTTCATTTGTGTGCATATATATTAAATATATGCTTATTTGAAGAAAAGCTCGCCCCGTGTATTTCCATTCTATGTCTGCGAGGAAATTGTCAGCTTAAAAAAGAAATGTGTTTTGTTTTGTTTGTATGATTAATCGTTAGTTCATCACTGATCAGGGTTGAACAGCAAGTAACTCTTGTACAAATAACTATTGAATTAAATACAGAAACAAAATCCCTTGTAGGCACCCTCTTACTTAATTCTAGTTTCATCGCCCAAGCCTCCAAGGGTACATTGGATTTTCCCACTCTTTTGTTACAATTCTCTGTGTTAAAGCATGCACAGAAAGAGAAGTGTACACAAACTAATAAAACCATCGCTGCTGAAATGAAGCAACTACGATCTACATTTGCACCCTAAAGGAAAAAAAGATTTTTCTTTCAAAAGAGGCAGATGCGGCATTTAAGCAAAAATATTCGGAACATTTCTCAAAACAAGTAACAACACACACAATACTTTCGCAAATAAAGCAAACACTTGCCAAGTTGATCAAATATTCAAACTCTGCCAGAAACTTTAATGATTTTTGCTCCAGCTAACTGGTGCTGTGAGAAGCGGGTCAGAGAAGTGACATTTCGCAGTGTTATGGATTTGCTTGACGGAGTGCTTCCTGAGACATATAACGAACGCCTCTCGTGTGACCAGCCCCGGCCGGGGCCACCTGGACAACTGTAGGAACTCTCTCCCAAAGGATAACAAATGTCAAAGATGAGGCGTTCCGGCAGTGGGGCGAGGGGAAAGTTTATTCTAAATCGCAAACTACCTTTTAAGGTGGGCTTTGGGCTCAGCTATACGGAGTTTGGAGACGAAGTAAACACTGCTAAGAAAGCAGAAACAGAGCATCGAAACTGTGAGACGGGGTTTCTGCGGTTTGTAGAATGCAAGCATTTTGTGGATTTGGGAGTAAAATCCCAAACAGACGTGGCAGATATCTATCTGCACGTTCTGAACAGCTCTTCACTCCTAACTGCTTCTGATGTAAAGCGTGCATTCAATGCAGGTTGCATTTTATCGTATGATTTGAAAACGCAGTCATTTGATAAAGAATGCAGGATAACCATAAAAAACAAAAAACCTGGATACAAAACACCTATATCAATCCTACAAAATACCCTACCCATTAAAAGTAATGGGTCAGGCGTTAGGTTTATTCTGAGCAGAACAATCCATATCTCAATGGTCTTATACATTGTAGGCAACAATCCTGCAAAGTCTGTGGAGCGCAAGGACATTTGCTAGGTTTTCCTCCCAGTATTGTTATATACACCATCAAGCTGCTGCAGACATTTGTGAATGTTACAGAAACATATTTTGCTTTCAAATGATGCATGTTTTATCACCGTGCAGGTTTTTTCTTAGTTTCAGATTTTATTTTAGATAACTATGCCATGGACTTACTGGAGTAACTCTGCACTGTTGTCTGTTTCGTGTGTTCAGTGTCCGTTGCCAATTGGAATCTCTCCAGTGAGTGACTTGAACATGACGCTATGTTGTGTTATTGCGTGCATTGGTGTACACGAAGTGTGCGTCATTGTGTGAGCGCGAGTGTCACTCAATGGTTTCCGTAGCCTGCTCTCGAAGACATGTCATTTGTTCCTATGTGATTAAGCGTGGCCGAGATGCAAATTTAAGTACTTCGTGCACTCGTGATGGGTATGCAGCAGTATATAAATAGTACTTTTGGAGTATCCCAAAGGCACCTTGGGACTCACAAGAGGTAAAGGTGCTATACGTATACCAATATAATACAATTGAGCAAGGCTAACGTGAAGTTCACTGCCTAGCCATAAGAGGTCTGTTGAGGACTAAAGGGTTAGGTAAGTAAGTAGGCTTGGCCATTTTGCTTCTAACCACATTAAAAAACACTTACCGGCTGTTGTAAAAGAAGGATGACAGTTCAAAATGATGTCGTATTCACAGCACTGTTAGGCCACACCCCTGGAGTAATTCCAGAAAAACTGCCTGACCTACAAACAAGCTTGCAGCCTGTAAGTCTGCACAAGTAGAAGAAAGGGCTTGGGGGCAGATTGTCACATGGCCACAACTCTTACCACCTGGGGACCCTCCACTCAGCTTGTACCCGGACTGCGATTTCTGGGACTACCAATGAGCAAACTTGTCCATGCCACCCTTCTGCCCAACTCGGCTAGATCTTTTTGCATTCAATCACTCGTCAATTGCACAAATGGTGCTGCTAGTCTGCGTTTGGTCAAAACTTTCACTGGCCGACTACATGCCACGACCGACCGTGGCATATGCGTGGACGGACAACACAGATCAAGCAGCAGTCTGCATACAGTTTCTTAAGCCCAGCAAGATTCTTACCTTTTGTAATCTCCCCACCCTCAAAGCGCCAATACAATGATTTACAAAACTCGTAAAGGAAAGAAAAACAAACCCCTGAAAATGGCTTCTAGGAAATTTCCTCAAAAACAATGTTGTCGCAATGAGCAATTTGTTTGAGGGACGTCCATATGATGCAAGACTATGGAACAGAAAATTTGACTTGTAGTTTTTGTTGATATTTCTGTGCGCATGTATAGCACGGAATCAGTCACTGGAATCTCACTTTTGGGAGCACAGAATAGCCAGAGTCGATTTTTTGGAAATGTGCAGTCAGTCGGAATGTGCCTATTAATGTGTCAGCTTTACCTAGTTCTTTTTTGTGTTCCAAAGACTTTATTGGCATTTAAATTACCATAGTAACAGTTCAAAGGTGCAAAGGTCTTGAGTTATAAAAGATGCATAACATAGTACAGTAATTCATTGTATTACAGTACATACATCATAATATGGGTACAATAGTAACATATTGCGACCCAATATACTATAGTACAGATAGTATAAGACGGGCATGAACAGCAGGGCCATATAAGACGAAATAATTGCTACTGATGTTGAAGAGTATGATATTGATAGCCACTGGAGTCCCGATTAGTATATACGAGAATTTTTCCAAATAACAATATGGTAGAATATTTCTGTGCCTTCTAGAATTTCTTTTAAAAGAGCTATTTCTAGTTATATGAGGGAAATGTCTGTAGTCATGCACAAGGGTGTCTCCATATAATCAGACGCTTTTCCCACAGCAAGGTATTAGGTACGATAGAGACACTGTCAAATGTATTTTTTTTTAAAACATTAATTGCGAGGGGCAAATGTTTTTCTTAGGCGTGCTCCACTGGTACTCCTGGATTCTGGGGTTGCGGTCTAGTTTTCAATCCACCTGCTTCTTTCTTCCACTGGTCTACACTTCCTCTCCATTTATGTCACTCATGCAGCTTCTTTTTCATCCCTGCTTTCTCCCCTTGTCACTATTTTTCCCATCTTTATTTTCCTCCTCCTTTATCCCTTTTCTGCCTCTTACTCTAAACCAATGTGAAATGATGAAAAAGCAAGTCCCCAACTCCAACAAGCATTGGCATAGCCAATAGGTCTCGCCTATTGGGACCTTAGAAGTGTTTAGCCATGCAACAGTTGCATAACTAAATACTTAGAAGGTCCCAAAAGCGAGACCTTTTGGCTATGCCAAGCGGCTGCGAAAGTGATAGCGATCAAACATCAAAGCGGGCGTGCGGCCGCAAAAGTGAAAGTAATCGCGGTAAAGCGCGTCGCGCGCGCCTGTGCACATGCACTGTAGCTCTAGGCTGGCCTGGTAGCACTTTTTGGAGCCCTCTCAAAAAGTCTCGCCAGACCAGCGCATGCGCTGGGTCAGGCGAGACCTAAAAATGAGTGTGGGTGCCCAACACTGAGGCAAATTAAACACTGGCTAGATGACATTTTAGAAACATATTTTATGTGGTCAATCGTTTGCGATAAATATGTAAGCTTAAGTGCCCTCCCGCAAAAGCAGTTCTTTCTTATTTAGGAAAGCAGCAAAGGGTCAGCACTTCCCTAGAGCCCAGCTTCTTTCATGGATTCAGACTCTCTTAGGATACATCGGAGACAGGTGACCACCCCCCCACCCCCTCCACCCAGTCCTTTAAATCTCACTGCAAGAAAAGCTCAACACGGGGGTGTCTCAAACAAGTTATTTATGGAATCTGACAACCAACAGAGAAGCCTCAACATCCTACCTGCCAGGTTATCATGCATTTTTTTCATAAAGGTGTAGGAAGTGGGAGAGATTAGCGCGGACAACTCGGTGTTCACCCCAAATATTCCATGAGTTGCACAGGAAAATGAAAGAGACCAGACACAAGATGCAGCGGCAAGTGGGAGCCCCAATAAAGCTAATTAAGGCAAACAAAAATGTAGAAATCTGCAGAGCTAGCCCACACTGGGGCCTGTTTAGCAGCCCAGACAAATACAGGACAAATATAGCACATAGATGTCCTCTTCTAAGCAAGGGAGTTACACAGAGCCCTTTTTTCTGCCACGCAGTACCCAAGAGTCACAGCTTCGACCAATCCACTCACCGGCCAGCTTCGATGTTGCCCTCCCGCCGCTGCTGTACTCTCACAATTCATGACCACCATGGTGGTCTCTTCCCGCTTCCTAACCACGTCTCCGGTCCTCCACTGACCGCTCCTGACTACACGACTCTTAACACTGATCCCTGCTCAATCAGTCTCTAGCTGGCCCTCAGATGCAGCCCCTGTAGACTTTAGAACCCTATGATGTCACAGTTGGGGGAGCTTGTGATGTCACCAGCGTCGAGTATGACGCTCCTGAATGCAGGCTGCTATTGGCCCACGGATGTAAAAGCTATCCTGGGCCCCTCAAAGTAGAGTTTTGTGTAAACTCGTCTCATTCAATAACCCTGATTACATAGTGTTTGGTGCACATGAAGGGGGGGCACAAAGATTTTGCCCATAAACAGAAATACACGCTTACTTATAATGAAACAGTTTCCTTTACCTTTCACACGGAGTTGCCATACCATCCCATGGTGCCACAGGACTAAAGCTATATTCCACTTTTAAATAGGAGTTGTTTGAATGGTGGACTGTAGGTACCGCCCATCATAAGCTCGCAAAGCGCAAAGTAGGCACTTCTTGTTCCAAGTAGCCATGACTTGCCATTTTATAGCACAGAGTACCTATTCTTGAACGTTTAATAACCTAATGGAGTTTGTAACTTAATGCAGTTAGAAATATATTTTGCACTCCTTATAGCAACCTTACCTTGAAAAATCACCTGACTTTACAGGCAGACTAAAACTTGGAACACAGATCTTTGTAGTAGCTGCATTAACCCGCTGATCTATCTTACCCAGTGCTTTCAGTGGGATGAAAAAAGGGGGGGTCCTCTCCAAGGGGCGTGGCTGATGTAATTAGGGCATGGCTGATGTAATTAGGGCGTGGCTTAAAACAAGCAAGCTAAAAATCTATGCTTAACATATATATATATATATATATATATATATAATACAACAAATAACATTACACCTACAACAAGCCAGAAGTATTGGCTTTGCCGATGGTTGTTAGTTGCATAAGGTGAATAAGCAACAATTATGGCTTTGTTGCATAGAATACTGAAAATGCTTCAATTCTGAAATGATGAGACTGTGATAGAACTAGAACGAGTCTCTTTGAAGTTACATCACAGGCAGTGAAGGGTGGCACTGCTGCAGAGTTAAGATTTTTTTTGTTCATCCTGAGGGTGAGGAAAAATGGAAAGCCCGATAGGGATCCGTCTCAGCAGCTACTTTTTAGAACTGCCAGTGCTGAGCACCGGCAGGACCCGGCCCACTTAAAGCTTTGATCTTACACGTTGGATTTAGAGCTTGGTACGGACAGCCCAGTACTCAACACCTATGAAAGCAAACCGTGAATATCGCCCCTAGCCAAAGTCACTGATAATGTGATGTCCGTCTGCCAGAGGTCTCGCTCAATGCTAAAATGGATGCAACGCTCACGGCATGTCGTATCTTACTAGGGGCTAGGAAAATGGAACAGATGTTTCTTTCTTACCTCTTTTTCCTTGTGGAACCCACCACCCTGATAGAAAAAACTGCGTCACTGATTCCACTTTCAATAATCCTGAATGAAAACCGAGGGCCTATGCTTGATACATGCATTGTGACGAGGGTCATATGTTATGTGTATTAGAAAAGAAAGTACGGCTCAAGAATCTTCATAATTAGGTTTGTCTGAACTGCCTCAACATATTAAAAGCTTGTCTGCAGGGTACCATCTTTAAACTTGGCCTGGGCACAATTTTGATTACGCTGGAGTAATTTTGGCAATTCTGCATTACTTGTTGAGGCAGAATTACCAATATTTACACAATTAGTCCTCTTTGCGTAATTAGGAGGTGATAGTCTACCGCAAGAGCACATTCCCGTTTTGCAGCATTTAGTGCCGCTTCTTAGCACAAAAAGCACCCTTTCGTCCATTTTGGGTGCGCAGGGGCTTTTTTGTGCAAAGAAATAGTGCTAAACACAGAATTAATCTTCCCACGTGATTCAAGTGTAATCTCACAGAATTCTTAAGTAAGTTTGCCTAATTATGCTACACTGAAATACGCGAGTTACATCCACCCTACTTAAAACAGCACCCAACATTGGCATAAGTTTCAAGGCCTATCAAATTATTAGCCCTCTACTTCAGATCTACAACCAGGACACCAGAGATGACCCCTACAAGCACAGGACATAATTTATTACATGATCAGCACCCTCTTCAAAGAATACTTCCTTTTGCAAAAGTGCTTTGACTTAAGTATAGTTAAGATTGCAAGTCGACACAAGTTCCTCATTCTTCCATTCAAACCTCTGAAAAGCGCTTCAACACCTCATCAGGGGTAGCAAGCGCATGTAAATGCAAATCCTTCCCTTGTCTATCCCCCCACTACCCTTTTTCAATACAAATAACAAAATCGCATGTCCACCACTCAAATTAATTAATTTCATATTCCCCTATTCTAATTTCCCCACTAATCCTGCTTGGGTTCTGGAGTAGCATGCTATCCGCCAAAAAGCATTTCAACACCCCATTAGGGGTAGCAAACGCTATATAAATGCAAACCCTTCCCTCTTCAATAACCCCACTAGCCTTTTCAATCCAAATAACAGACTAACATGTCCCCCGCTCAAATTAATTTCATATTTCCCTATACTAATTCACCACAAATCATTTATGGATTCCGGAGTATTGTGCTACTCGCTGAAAAAGCACTTTGACGCCTCGTCAGGGGTAGTAAGGGCTATATAAATGCAATTACACTAGTCAGTCCTGTCCATCACCTTGACTGGATACCACAATATCCCAACACCCTAGATCAACCCATCACCCATGAACACGCTGGTTATCCCACAAGGAATGTATGTGAAACTGAAGAAGGTTAGATTGAAGAAATACAACACGAAGACTTCACAATGGCAACATTTTCTTCTTATAGAAAGAAAATAATTACGAAACCATACTAAAGGAGGGCATTGCAATCAAAATGTCATCAACCCTAGCCTTACCTTCCGCCCTTCTAACCCCAATAGTGACACTAATGCTACATCTACACTGAAGTATATTTCTTCAACCACCCCCACCTCTACATATTCCCCCACTCTACAATTACCTGCACGTCTTCTACTCTACTCCTAGAGCAACATCTACCTCAAGCACTCCACCTAGATTTATACACACACCTGCATGTCAAAGACAATTTATAACACGTTCCTGGTTTAATGTCAATTAACTGTTCTTTTTTAAGAAAAAAAAAATCTAAGATGTAATTTTTTTTAATA